>NW_023046325.1:0-55000 GCF_011762505.2 Arvicanthis niloticus
CTCTGGCTGTCCTAGAACTCACTCTGAGGACCAGGATGGCCTCTAAACCAAAGATATTTCTTCCTTACAAGTTAAAGACATATGCCAGCACTGCCCTTTGAGGCCAAATAGTATCAATAAATCTCTAGAACAAATGATTATCAATTTGGACTCTGAATCAAATTTTACCCAATGCTATTTTTTCAGAGTGTGACCTTAAGCATTCAGAGCTACAGTCACCTCCTCTAGAGCATATGGACAGTCATTCCTATACCTGTGTCAGAGGACTCTAGGTGTGAAGGAACATACTGTATACATACCCACCAAATATGGAACTGATTCAGGCACAGAATAATCTCTATAGACATGTCAGCTGAAGGTTTTCTCATGCAGTGCCTTGACATGTGGCCTAGGAGAGACAATTCAGCTCTGTTAATGACCGATCAGCCTTTGCCCTGACTGAAACAGAAATGAAAAATGTGACCAAAATGTTAGAATGACTTAGCAAGTTTCTGCTTCTAAACAGTGTAAAATCCTGGTCTTCTCTAAATTATAAGTGACTTTGCATCCAACCTATACTTTTAATCTCTTGCTATGATGCCTCTCTGAAAAGAACACAAGAATCAAATATCAGAGTAAGCATACTCTTACTTTTGGGCATGTAAATCAAGCAGTAAATAAACTACAGTTATAACAGACTTAGGGCCATCCCATTCTAATGTTATGATTAAATGAAAAGTATAACCCAGCTTTGAAGGATTGGCTCCACAGAAGTCTTCCATCTTCTTCTAGGTGCAGGAGGCTTCTCCAGACTTCAGAGAAGCCAACACAAAGAACATAAAAAATGTAGTTGCTATTTTATGTAGAACTTGTCATTTACATTAATGAACACTTAGCATGTATGAGGACTACACTGTTGTAAACAGAAACAAAGACAAAAGCACCACTTCCTAGATAAATAGTAAAGAACTATCAACTGAAAATCAAGGGTGTAAGATAAAATAATTTGATGGGTTTTAGTTCAGATTGTACTGTAGTGTAGTATATTAAGAAGAAACAACAGTGTTTAAAATGTTCTAAATATTTAATCAACAACACTTTTTTTTGACTGAAGAAGTCTTTTACATAAAACTGTGGGTTTGTGTTTTGCTCTGCCAGCACAGGAAGCTTGACTCTGTTTCCCCAATGCCCAGTTTCTATCACTGTTGGTTCTGAGCATCCTGGGTTTAAGGAAAGCTCTGAGACTCTACTCTGGGGAGAGGAAAGTGCAGTCTAAGATGTGGACAAGTTCAAGCTGATATTCTCTGACTCCTGGGCATCAAGTTCCCACTAGAAAACTGCACAGAAAAATCAGGGATGAAATGTTGGCCACTGGCCTGTGAAAAGGCCAAGAACACTGGGGCCCATCATCTGAGGAAAGTGTCTTGCCCCAGGCTGGGCCTTGGAGCTCCAGATTAACTCAGATGATAATGAAGCAGTGGTTGTCTGGAAACACAAAGAAGCCTTCTACTGGAGACTTAGGCAGCAAGGCTGTGTAGGTGAAGGCCTTCTCCATGCTCCCCATGGCAGTGGTAGAGGAAAGAGACAGTCCTTACTTCCAAATTGTTTATTGTTGTTCATCATGAAAAATGGATATGTACCTACTCCTCAAGATGGCCCAGAGATTAAATACCTTTTGTGCAAAAAAAATGTCTAAGAAAGGAAGCTTATTGGCTAAACACTCAGGGCCTCTAAGTACCACATTAGCATGGAATACTCTGTTTAGGAGAACATGACTGACCTGTGGAGCTTGACACTTGTTCCAGGCCAGAAATCTAGCAAGGAGCAAGGAGGCACCTACTGTCTCAGCTTAGAATTTATGATTTCCAGGGTTTCAGACCTGTTCTACCTTACCAAGTTTCCTGACATGGTCCACTGTTCCACAGAAAACCACAAGCAATCAATATATAGCGTTGTGGATCCCAGTCTAAGTGGCTCCATAAACAAAGAACTCCTGCAGCCAAGGCACAGTAAACACTGCAGAAGATGGGTGGAAAGATTGAAGAGCTGGTTTTCTGTAAGACTGTGTCTCCTGGTCTTAAGGAGATGAGGCTGCCTAGACATGAGCTAATCAAGTACAACAATTTGACATGCTAAGGTACAGACATACTGTTCAGCTCAGCCTACATGGAGCTCAGCATCCTGACATCTGGGCACACTGGTATCTATTGCTGTGCCTGACACAGTGTCACAGCCTGCATCTGAGGTATGTCAGAAACACTGAAGAAATAATAAACACTCATGGGCCTGAGACTGAGAAAAGTAGTCTGAAGACTTGCTTAAAATTGTGTTGAATTATTAAGGAAAGGAGCAAGAGGAATAAGGAGTAATTCTTACTGTATAAGGAAATTTATAGTGACCTTACATGTAAGATTAAGAGAGAAGCAGTATTAAGCTACTGAACTTGGTTCACATTTAAGAAGGGAGCTCTCACTGGGCAGTGGTGGCACACGCCTTTAATCCCAGCACTTGGGAGGCAGAGGCAGTCAGATTTCTAATTTTGAGGCCAGCCTGGTCTACAGAGTGAGTTCCAGGACAGCCAGGGCTACACAGAGAAACCCTGTCTTGAAAAAAAAATGGAGTTCTCAGTGTCTTATTCCAACTGTCATACATGCTTACAACTGTCATACATGCTAAGTTACCAAACCACAAAATTTCTACTACCAAATAAATGAGAAGATGGAGCTTTAGTAGGGAGAGTTTTGTTCAAGTCCAAGATTGTGAAAATAGCATAAATCTTCTGTTTCAGAGAACACTTTTCCAAAGGGAAAGGTTTCAGAGGGTTTGTAGAATAATGGAATATTTCAACACTTGCCAGAATGTATGTCCCTATCCTTAACTTCAACACCACCTTTGAATCTCCCATATATGTTCTTGTGAGCACACTAATTTTAAGAAAGGGGACTGTCAGAGAGCTTCTCTTCCTCAAATTACAAAAGAATCTCATAAAAGGGTAGACACAGACTAGACAACATGGAGGACAATGGAGATAGTGGGGCTTCACTGTGTCTGAGGAAACGGAAGGGATTATCAGGTATTGAAGATGTCTGTTCTGTATATGTATTATTATTTTCTTTCAGTAATTCTTTTAAAACTATTACTACATGAATTTGAGTCTAAATAATGGGATATGAGAGGTGCATCTGGCCCTGCTAGGAGACATGAGTTTCTGAACTGCTAGTAACCTGTCACCTTGGTAGACAACTAACTACCTAGAAGGAAGTTAGTGATCCACTAAGGAGCAAAGACATAGTATCATTCCTTTTCTTAAGGGTAAATACAAATGGCATGTCAGCACCATTAACAGAAAGGAGCCTTTAGGGAAGCTGCCTGTTCCAGAGTCTTTGGGGAAGTCTGAAGGCTACTTCTGTATGTAAAGCCAAGCAACAGGCTTTTTGGCTCTCATCCCTGGACAGTGATTTCTTCCACAATGGTGTCTGGCTAAGGCTCACTTTTGCCATTGAGAATTCCTCATGCTACTCTGTAATAAATTCTTGATGTCATCTACACTGTACTCTGTGGGAAGTCATTCAACTAAAATCATCAAGTTCAGGAAGCCCAAGAAAAACCATACTGTCATCCTGAGAACACATCCTTCATGATATTCTAACACTGGTCCAGAGGAGACAAAGCAAAGATAAACACAGGAGTGCATCCCACTCTCACATGCAGACTCCCACCTGGCTCTCAGTGTTGACACTGTGCACTAAAAAGAGCTGCTAGGATACAATTTGTATTATAGTGGTTTTTTCAACAAACGATTTTTTAATGGAAATACTTTCTAAACTGGCATAAATGAATGTAAATGCTTCAAACATCTTTTCTGACTGTATTATTGTCTGTGTTATTGTGGGAGCAAACTAAGACCCAACAGCATCATTCAAGTTGCTCCATATCCTCTTTTGCTTTCCTGTTGCTATGACAAAATAATGTGACCAAAAGCAATGAAGAGAAATCAATTCCTTTTAATTGACAAGCTATAGGTCACTGGTGAGGAATATCAGGGCAGGAGCTCAAGCAGGAACTGAAACACAAACTACAGAAGAAGGCTGCCTACTGTCTTTCTACCTCTGGCTTCCTTAACTGGCCTTGGTATTGAGAAACCCCCAAGTGACTCTAGACTGTATTAAGTTGATAATTGAAAGTAACCAGAAGATTTTATTTGGGTTCCTCTGGAGCATTATGCAAGGTTCCCTTGCTTAGTATACAGAGATTCCTGCAGTGCTCTGCTGGTGTGTTTTGATCAGTGTGACACAGGCTAGGGTCATGTGGGAAGACAGAACCTCAATCCTCCACCAGATTGTCTTGTAAGCAAGTCTGTGAGATATTTCCTTGATGAATGGTGGATTTGATAGGGCTCATTCACTGTGGATGGTGCATCTTTGGGCAGGTGGTATGTGAGAGCAAGCCATCAGAAGAGAGGCAGTAATCAAACAATGTTATTTCATGTCCTCTGCTTCAGTTCCTGCCTCAAGGTTCCTATGCTGAGTTTCTAGCCTGACACTGTGATGGCCTGTGATGTGTAAAGTATAAGCTGAAATAAGCCTTTTTCTCCCCAAGTAGTTTCTGGTCATTACTTTATCACATCAGAAAGAAACTAGGACACTTGTGCCTGCAGAAGCTAAGCAGAAAAGGCAGTGTGGAAGGACTCTGTCATTCTTCTTGTCCTTGTCCTCTGGGGTCCAATCCTGTTTCTGAGATCTGGGCAAGATATGACAGGGTCCAATAGACTCAGAACCAACACCAAAGCCAGGGAGGACTTGAAGGACATTTCCATGCCTTACCTAGGGGATTCCTCTACTTGCTTATACCTACTTTCCATCCCTGAAACTTAACCAAAATCCCCTGTCTTTGCCCACAAAGAAGTGCCATGTTTTTTTACTAAGCTATGTTCTGTGTTTATACACAAATTTATCTAATGAAAAACAATTTGGTATTCACAGAAAATGTGCTGGTGGCTAAAAATTTCTTAACTCTGTAAGCTGACTTTATGTACTTGATTTCTTCTGGCCTCTTGTTGTGGGGGTCAGGAGTACCCTGTCACTGTCCCTTATCAGGCACTAGGATACCTGGTTAAATCTAGGGAGGCATTTTGGTGTGTTGAAGTGCTCTTCCAAAACAGTCTGGCCACTTTGGCTGATCACCTTCCATAATTTACGTGGCTGCCTGCTCTAGTAGGGGCTGAGATGAAAGCCTTTCCTAGCTTGGCACTGGACATGTACAGTCAGTGCCTGAGAGAACCTGGTTGACCTCATGGGAAAGACAAGACAAAATGAAAAACAAGGAATTCTGGAAATGTCAAGGGAAGTTTTGGGGCTCTTTTCCCCAATGGATTTACTACTAGGTTGCATAGGGTGAGCCTTGGCAAAGTATAAAAGGGGAATTTCTACACTGAAATTCTGGACCATTCCAGGCAGGGGCATAGAAACATTTCCACAGGTTTTTAAATCTGACATGCCAGGACATGGAGGCTGTGAAAACTCCTTAACTAAATCTATTTTACATAGCACATTGGACCACAACTCTAGCTGGGTACTCACAACAGGCATCTATTGCAGTGACCTGCCTACACTCACCAGTCTCCCTGAAACTCAAATCTGTCTCCTTAATCTCTCTTCCTCTTCTGCCTTCTAAGATGCCTACTGCCAGAAGTAAGGAGTTAATAAAACTTACATGCAATACGCAAGAGTCTTGCACAGGGACATCAACTCTGTTACTCTGGGAGCTCAGCAGGAAGATATATTAGTGTTCCAGGCCAACAGTGTCTCCTAAACAAACTGTGCCTGTATATTTACAGAGAAATGGGTCATGCAAGACAACTTTTACTCTGTTCTTCACCTCCTGAAATATGTATGTAACACACAGGTAAATTTGATGGGGAACATGCCCTTTCCTGTGGGGAGACAACAGAACGTGGGCTATCATCCTTGCAGCCATCTTTAAGCCATATACCCTAACAAGAGAATTGTTTTCAACAGCCTACACAGCTGAGTACACTCTGATAACATCTTGTTTTATATACCCAGGATTTTTCTTTGGGTGTGTGTGATTTAAAGGTGTGACTTAAAGGTGTGACTTAAAGACATGACTTAAGAAGTGAGACTTATAAAAGGCGAAAAGCAGACAGAAGAGGGGAATTGAAAACATGGAACTTGGAGGCACTAGGGACTAGGAAATAGAGACTAGGAACTTGAGATTTGGAACTTGGACTAGGAAGAGAGACTTGAAAATAAATGGGACTGAATCACACTCTGTCTGATCTCCATTCTTTGCATCCACCCTCACACTCTCTCTTGCTGAACACTGACCCATGGACCAGAGCAGGGACGATTTAGCCCCCAAAGCTTGGGGCACTGTGGGCTCTAACAATTTTGGCCCCCAAGTTTTTGGCAGTGTGGGTTCCAACATTTGGCAGAGCGGTCCCCGACACTTTGGTGCCCAACATGGGGCAGCAAGAATGAGAGACCCAGTGAGGGATGTTACTGGAAGAAGATCTGCCAAAAATTTAGAAGTGAAATGAACGTGATCACCACGGGAATCTGCCACATCGAGAAAGGTAAGTCATGATAATGAAAATGAGGGAAGAAATACGTCAGCCTGAACTCAATTCTCTGTTTTTATTTTGCTGTTTACTCCTCACATGTATTAATCATCTGCTTTTGCTTCCTTCCTTAAATGCTATCTTTCATGTTCAAAATAAAAAGAAATGTATTTATCCAAAATTAGAATCTAAAATACAACCAAAAGTTGATGATAATTTGTCAGAGCCAGACTGTATTGTCCTAGAGGAAGAGGCAGCCGAACATTACAACCATGAATGGCCCTCTTCCCAAAGACCCCCTCCGTATCCTCTTCTGCCTCCAAATGCTCCCTCAATGGAGATGGTGGTTATAGATCCCAGAAGGGAGTTACAGGGAAAAAATATCTTTTCTTAAGCAACAAATAGAGTTAGAAAAAGAGTATCGGGACTTAATTAATCAGCTAGAAAACTTAAAGGAAGGGAAGGTGTCTCTAGAGGTAAACTGCAAAAATTCCCCAGGTCGTTGTGTTCCTCAACCCAGAGTCCAAAGGCAGTCCCTATCATCGGGCTTTAGATTAGCCACAGATCATCCAGAGAAGGTGGCCGACTCCTGGTGATTGGAATACATTAGTAAGAGCAGTTCTTAGCAGTGGTGACTATCTTATTTGGAAATTAGAGTATCATGAGTATTGTAAAGAGATAGCTAGGAGAAATATTCAGGCAAGCAATGGTTGGTCCTTTGATGTCTTAGTAGGGGAAGGGCAGTTTGCTTCTAGTGATAACCAGATGCAATATGATCCAGGCTTATTTGCAAATTCAAAATGCAGACATAAAGGCTTGGTGTAAACTCCTGGTAAAGGGAGACCCTGGTGCAGCCTTGACAGCAGTCAGACAAGGGCCTGATGAATGATTTTTCTCACTTTATTCATGGATTAATGACAACAGTGGGGAGGATTTAGGGTAATGGCGAGGCAGATGTAGATTATGTAAAACAACTTGCATATGAAAATGCCAATCCTGCCTGCCAAGCAGCCATTAGACCCTATAGGAAAATGACAGACCTTATGGGGTATATCAGACTTTGTTCTGACATAGATCCCTCCTACCAACAGAGCTTAGCTATGGCAGCTGCCATGCAAGGACAATCTGTAAGAGATTTTTTTTGGCTAGTAGAAACCAAAAGGTCTGTTTTAAATGTGGCAAGCCTAGACACTTTGCAAGATATTGTGAGGCAGAAAATGAGTTAAACCAGAGACAGCCCAGAAAACAGCCTGGGCTCTGCCCACTTTGCAAATGTAGAAGGCATTGGGCTAGTGAATGTAGGTCCAAAAGAGATGCACAAGGAAACACTCTTTCCCATAATCAGGGAAACAGGAATAGGGGCCAGTTCCGGGCCCCAAACCAACACAAGCCAAAACAGACTTATGGAGCAGTCAGTTTTATACCAGCAAACAGCAATCCCTTTCTGAATTTAGTCAAGCAACACCAGGAAGCACAGGACTGGACCTCAGTTCTGCCATGCACACAGTATTAATCCCAGAAATGGGACCTCAGGCCTTACCCACTGGAGTGTTTGGACCACTCTATCCAAATGTGTTTGCCCTGATAGTGGGAAGAAGCAGTGCCACTATATAGGGACTACAAATTTTTTCCTGGAGTTATAGACAGTAATTATCAAGGTGAGATTAAGGTAATGGCACAGGCAATTCAGAATATAATCACTATTCCTACAGGAAGGAGGATAGCTCACCTATTTTACTTCCATTGTTCCTTACTAATCACAAATATAAGAGTCCTAAGAGATGGGATCAAGGCTTTGGTTCCTCTGATGCATACTGGGTACAGCCTATAGTTAAACAAAAACCTATGATGACACTATGGCTGGATGGAAAGGCATTCCAAGGCTTTGTTGACAAAGGAGCTGATGTAACTATCCTAAAGTAACATGATTGGCCTGCCACTTGGCCTCTGACCCCAAGCTTAACCAATCTAAGGGTTATTGGCCAAAGTCAAAACCCACAACAAAGCTCTAAGGTGCTGACATTGAAAGATAAAGAAGGTAATACAGGAAATATACAACCGTATGTCATCCTGGGCCTCCCCATTAATCTCTGGGGCAGAGATCTGTTATCTCTGTTGGGATTGATTATGTGCAGCCCTAATGAAGTAATCACAGCTCAAATGATAAACTCTGTATTTTCTCCAGGGAAAGGATTAGGGAAAAGTGAAAAAGGGATTACTCATCCTGTTGAGGTCCATGGTGACACTGAAAGAAGAGGCTTGGGGTATTTTTTATGGGGGGCTACTGGTTCAGCTACACCCCTAGGGAATTGTGCAGATCCCATTACCTGGAAAGGGGATTCACCAGTCTGGGTGGATCAGTGGTCCCTAACCACCAAAAAATTACAAGCTGTTCAATTGCTAGTGCAAGAGCAATTACAGGCAGGACATTTAGAGGAGAGTATCTCTCCCTGGAATACCCCAACATTTATCATTAGGAAAAAGTTAGGAAAGTGGAGACTGTTGCAGGACTTGAGGGCTGTTAATGCAACCATGATTTGAATGGGAGCCTTACAACCTGGGCTGCCCACACTAGTGGCCATACCTTTAGGCTTCTATAAAATAGTTATAGATTTAAAAGACTGTTTTTTACTATCCCATTGCATCCTAATGACAGAAAGTGCTTTGCTTTCAGTGTTCCCGCTATAAATTTTAGAGAACCTATGAAGAGATATCAATGGAAGGTCTCACCTCAGGGTATGGACAATAGTCCTACCTTGTGCCAAAAGTTTATGGCTTCTGCCATAGAGGGTGTTAGAACCATGTGGAAGCAAATCTATATGATTCATTTCATGGATGATATCTTAATAGCAGGAAAAGATGAAAAACAGGTACTCCAGTGCTTTGATGATCTTAGAACAGCTTTACAGATTGCGGGATTACAAATAGCACCAGAAAAGGTACAATTACAAGATCCATATACTTATTTAGGAATTCAGATTAATGGTCCATGTATTATTAATAGTAAGGCCACTTTGAATAGTGATTCCCTTAAGACACTTAATGATTTTCAAAAATTATTTGGAGACATTAAATGGCTTCGACCATATTTGAAACTCACAACAGGAGAATTAAAGCCTCTGTTTGAGATTCTCATAGGAGATCCTGGCCCTAGTCTGACAGGGCTCTCACAGAGGAGGGTAGAAAAACCATACAGAAGGTAGAGAGTGCTATTACATCCCAATTGGTAACTCATATTAATTATTGTAAACTTTTGTATTTTCTTATTTTTAACACTAAACTAAATCCTACTGCAGTTTTTTTGGCAAAATGCACCCATATTATGGGTTCATCTTCCCTCATTTCCTAGGAAAGTTCTTTATCCATACTATGCTGCTGTAGCTGATGTGATTATGTTGGGCAGAGATAATAGTCAAAAATATTTTGGAAAGGATCCTGATGTAATAGTACAACTCTATACAAGGCATCAGGTTGATTGGCTTATGCAGAGTTCTGAAGTCTGGCCTATTGCATGTCCCTCATTTGTTGGTAAGATAGATAATCATTATCCACCAGATAAATTGATTCAGTTTTGTAATCACCATGCATTCTTTTTTCCAACTCGTATTGTGCATGCACCTATCAAGGAAACATTGCTAGTTTTCACTGATGGTTCCTCATCAGGAACAGCTGTTTATGCCTTTCAAGATCAAGTAATCTTCTTTGCTACATCATCTGTGTCAGCCCAATTGGTTGAATTACATGCTGTTTTTGTTGTGTTTCAATCATTTCCAAATCAAACCATTAATATTTATACAGATAGCTCGTATATAGCTCAATCTATCCCTTTGCAGGAAACTGCTGCACAAATAAAGAATTCCTCAGAAGTAGCCTATTTGTTTTTACAGTGCCAAAAAACTTTAGAGGAGAAAGTGTAAATTCTTTATAGACACCTGAGATACCACACTGGGCTACAAGGTCCTCTCTCTGAGGGAAACATCAAAGCAGATCTAACTACTTGTGCAGCTGCAGTGACTTTATCAGATATGCCATCTAACTTGAATCAGGCCGTAAAGGCTCATGAATTACATCACCTTAATTCTAAAACTTTAAAAATTATGTTTAAAATTACCAGGGAACAAGCTAGACAAATTGTTAAACAATGTCAATCATTTGTTACACTTTTAACAGTTCCTCATTTAGGTGTAAATCCAAAGGGACTGATACTAAACAGTCGCTGGCAAATGGATGTTATTCATTATAATGAATTTGGCAAGCAAAAATATATGCATGTATGTGTAGATACAGTGGTTTGATTTATGCAACATTACAATCTGGAGAAACAAGCAAGGATATGATCATGCATATGATTGCTACAATCGCTATATTGGGTGTGCCTAAATAGATAAAGATTGACACTGGCCCAGGTTATACAAGCTCCAGTTTCCACCAATTTCGTGAAAAATTGGGAATACTACATAAAATAGGTATTCCATATAAGCCACAGGGCCAAGGTATAGTAGAAAGGGAGTATCGAACATTAAATGTCAATCTGAAAAAGTTAAAAAGGGGGAATGTTACCCTACCAAGGGATTCCCCAGAAATATCCTTCATCACATGCTCCTTATTTTAAATTTTTAACTTAGGATTCTGAAGGAAAATCTGCTGCAGATAGATTCTGGCATCCTGATACCAAAAAGAATTTTGCAACAGTCCTCTGGAAAGACCCATTAACTGGAACCTGGAATGGGCCAGATCCAGTGCTTATATGGGGAAGAGGTTCTGTCTGCTTATATTCCCAAACTGCAGATGCCACATGTTGGCTGCCAGAGAGACTGATTAAACAAATAGACAACAATAACAAACCCATGGAGGAGAAACCCCCTAAGAAGCATATTTTTTGAAGGAAACATGAAAATGCTCCTCATTGCCTTCAAACTGGAACAGATCAACCAGCAAACCTGATTGGGAAGTCTTCAATGTAGAAAGAGACATCACCACCAGTACCTACAGGGTGGCCCTATTGGACTCTTGGTTCCCCAACTTATGATTTAGTGGGAAACATTGTTTACACCCAGGAGAAAACCCACAACCACATACTCTATAGTTGTTTTTTGGGTTTGAGATTCACTGGAACAGGAACGGGAATTTCCCTACTTGTTTTGTTAAGATCAAAGCTATGATCAGTTCTGTATTTCTATAGATTTAGATTCTGCTATAACACATTTGTAAACAGAATAGAAGAGCCTTATACTTTTTACTCCTCAGACAGAGAGAGTTATGTGTTGCTCTTTAAAAAAGAGTGTTGCTGCTATACTGACTATTCAGGCATTGTTAAGTTTCTTGTCTCTCGGGTCCATGCTGTTCAACAAACTGATAGCATTTGTACAACAACAGATAGATGCCATTCAAATGAAACCCATACAGGTCCATCATTACAGGCTGGAAGTAGGGGATTCTATAACCACTGTTATCAAGACTAATGAGGATTAACATCTAACTTACTCGCTAAGTCGGATAGTCAATGATGTGTAAAAGAACACTTCAAGACCCTCGACCCTAAAAAGGGAGGCCTCACCATCCTAAGACAGGAGCTCAACCAATGGCCATTGAGTATCCAAAGATGGGAATGGGAGGCTAGGGTCCTTTGTTCCAACCTAAGGCAAGCACGTTTTCTGTAAGTTTTCCCAGCCTTTTCTTTTGAAAAAAAATTTTAAAAGGGGGACCTGTGGGGTGCTGACAGAAGGTAGCTATGATCCTTGCAGCCATCATGAGCTATATACCCTGACAAGAGACTTGTTTTCAATAGCCTACAACAGCTGAGCACATTCTGATAACATCTTGTTTTATATACCCAAGATTTTCCCTTGGGTGTGACTTAAAGGTGTGACTTAAGAAGTGAAACTTATAAAAGGCAAGTAGCAGACAGAAGAGGGGAATGGAAAACTTGGAACTTGGAGGCACTAGGGACTAAAAAATAGGGACTAGGAACTCAAAACTTGGGATTTAGACTAGGAAGAGAGACTTGAGAATAAATGGGACTAAATCACACTCAGTCTGGTCTCCATTCTTTGCATCCACCCTCACACACTCTCTTGATCAACCCTGACTTGTGGACCACAGCAGCAGTACAAACCGGAACAACTTAGCCCCCAAAGCTTGGGGCAGTGCGAGGGCTAACAATTCTGGCCCCCAAGCTTTTGGCAGTGTGGGTTCCAACATTTGGCAGAGGGGTCCCAGACACTCTCCCACATGCTATTTCCCCAGCCATCTGAAGGAATCAGCAAATCTAGGGCAAAAGGTCAGAACTCAGGAGGAGAGCAAAAACAAACTGACTACAGGGAGCAGGCAGGAAAAGCTTCCTGCCTGTTGCCCTAGAGAGGTAATAAAACCTCACTAGATAGTTCAGGTTAGGGCATGGGTGATCAAGAGGCAACACTGGCTTTCAATGAGTGACCTAAAGACACCACGGCTTTCAGTATTTCCTTCAGGTTTCCTTTGCTATGCAGCAGTGGGGGTCCTGGAATGTTGGGCCTTGGACACCTTGGACATGTAACTCCATTTAACCCGTACCATCAGTCACGTAACACACAGGTAGAGGGCGTGATTAGCAGGTCTCCACCTCCAGAGATTAAAATATTAATGAGTTATCTAAAGGCCCGGGGGTGTAGCTAATTAAGTTATTCCCTCCTCCTTTTCCCCCTCTCTATAAAAGCCAGAGGAGCCTGGCTTTTGGCAGGGAGCGCATACCATCTACACCCATTCACCATGCCTTGAACAATAAAAGCTTTAGAAAACCAGACTCCACATGTCGCCTGGGCCTTCCTGTGCCTACAGCCAGATTCCCAGCCTTTAGAACCCTGGAACCTTGAACTGCAACCATCAGCCTGCCTGGCTGTGTGAATATGGGACCCTCCACTGCCAGTGTGGGAAGTGTGGCGGGACCCTGCCGCCGGCCCTCCTGGCTTTCTCACTGCTGGACCTCCCCCCCCACCCCCCACGAGGTGTTTTTTTTTTTTCACACTGGAATTCACCAAGTTGTGCAAGCCAAAACACATTGTGGGAGAAGCACACTATCATCTGAGCAATTTCTTAGAAGACTGGAGTAAGTCAGGGAAGTCTGTACATCATAAAATCTCACAGTCACCAACTCACCAATATCCAGTGCCTTAGGAACTTGCCTTATGAAAGGAAGGTGATTCTGCTTCAAGAGGGATCTCCACGTGAGGAGAGACTGTCTGGCAACCTGTGGTCCTCTGTTTTCCATCTATCAGAAACTGCAGGGAAATTCTGGGAGCTGTGGAATAAATTTAGACAAACACTGAATAGGGCCCCTTTTGGAGTGATATTAGTTCCCTGGTTTTTGTTTTTGTTTGTTATTGTTGTTGTTTTGTTTTCATCAGAAACAGATTAAGAAAAAAAATGTTTATTTGGCTCATAATTTGAAAGTGTGGTCCATCATGGTTGGTATCCCATTATAGCAGGAACATGAAGCAACTGGTAAAATTACACATTCTAGAAATAGAGATGAATGCTGGTACTTAACTGCTTTCTCATTTTTGGCAAGTACATAAAGGGGGATTATCGAGAGTTAGAGTGAGTCTTCCCACCCAAAGAAAACCAGTTAAAATATTTTGTTTCAGACATGCCTGGAACATACTTAGGACCCTACTGCATTATGAGTTCTTAAAGTTGACAGTATTAGCTATCATATCCATGCCCAACACAGGGCTGCTGGACTGTGGCAACAATGCCGAGCTCTGTCATGTTCTTTCCCTTATTCATGTCATCCTGAAGAGTATTTGTGAGACAACGTACAAGAAAGCCATAGAAGCCCAGGGATCTTGGAGTTGGGCATTGTTACCTATAGAAAAGACTCTTCCTTTGCTTGTGAAACCTCTGAGGAGGCCACAGCAGCCTGAACAAGGCTAAAGAGAGGGTATGGCATACTCTAGTACTTCTATCCCAGCTGCGGAGATCTAAGGACAGATTTAGAGAAACAGTCTTCTTTTTTTTCTGGATTTGGAAATTTGTCCCCACAGCCTGAGTACAAAAACCAGAAAAAGGGCAATGAGGAAATGAAGTACCTGGTGACTTTTCACTAGTGACCCTGGAAGAATAACCACTTACCTGGGCAGTGTGGCCTGCTATGGTGCTCACCAGGATACCATGCACCAAAATAGTCTGTTTCCACTTCAAAGTCCTACTCAAGAATGCTCTTCAAGGGCAGGGGAAGGACAGTAAACCAAAAGTTAGCTTCAGGGTTCATGAGGCCCAGAACCATCATGGCTAGTTCAAACCTGTCCCAATAACTGGTATTGACTCCTCCATTTTGTCTACACTGACAATAGCCATACTCACTCACAGCCATCTATTTGTGGTGGCCACCATGGGCCAAGCACATAAGCTTCCTGTAGGGAATTATCTGGTGAGAATATAAAGTCATCTTCTCCTGACTTGCTTAGGGAGCATTCAATGTGTACAAAACTCAAATTCTCTAGTACTTAATTCCTCAAAATCTTGGGAAGTAAGTACTTCACTCCCAGTTTGAGAAACAAGTAACAAGGTTCTCAATAAGGCTGAAAATGTTCATGGTTCCATCAATATATAACAGAGCCAGGCTTTACATCCATTCTGATCTGTCATGGACATCTGGCCCTTAACAAGTACTCTAGACTAGTGACTGCAACCTAGTTTCTATAAGATGTCAATGTCTGAAACCTGCTCTGAAGGATATTTTAGTTAATGGACAAAGACAGAGTCCAAAGAGAGAAATAGATAGAGCTCAAAGAGAGATCAATGGGATCATGACAATAGATGCAGAAAAGCACTTGGTGAAAGTCTAACAACTTTTTGTGATAAAAGAAGGCAGGAGTATGTGCACATACTTCCATATGATAATGGCTATAGTTGACAAATCTGTAGTCAACATTATACTACAATGGGGAATCTCAGGCATAGCCACTAAAATTAAGAGTCTGAAAAAGGTGCCAGCATTCCTCTTATGTACTACAATGCTTCAAGGCTTAGCTAGAGCATGAAGCCATAGGAATGAGATAAGGGAGATAGAAATAAAAAAGTCAGGCTATTTATAGCTAAGTACATAAGAGATCCTAAGAACCTTTTTGGCCAGGTAAAGAAAGGAACAGGATACACAATTAAATATGTGCAGCTTTCCTGTGTAGTGATAACAAAATTGTTGAGAAAGAATCCCATTCACAAGAATCTAAAGAAAATGAATAAGTAATAAACTTACCTTGGATTAGATCTAACCAAGGAAGTGAATGAATTACACAATGAACATTTTCAAAGATCAAAAAGAAAAGAAAAAAGAATAGGAAATCAAAGAAGACAGAAATAATTCCCCATGTTTAACAGTGAAGAGCCCTGGCTACTTTTTGAGGGATTCCAGTTCCTAGCACCTATGTAGGGGTTGTCAAACATCTGTGACTCTAGCTCTGGATGATACACTACCTGATTCTAATCTAAATCAGGTTCAAAACAAGCATGCTGTAAACATACATATACATATACATATACATATACATATACATATACATATACATATACATATACATATACATATATATATGAAAATGCTCATAAAATTTTAAAAATCAGTTTTTAAATACTGAGGGAAATGAAAATTCAGCAAGGTTGATTCACCCATCCAGAGTTATAGAGCAAGTCATTTAGGATCTTGAATGTATCTCTTTATCCAAGAGGAGTCTGTTACTCCAGACAGCAGTGGCTTCATAAAGCAAAGGGCAGGGGTCAATCACTACCTCCTCTGCCAGGCCAACACCTTTGCCACACCAGCCCCCATGTTCATTTAGAGAACCTGGTGACAAGTGGATGGCAGTGGCCTGTGCAGGAGATTAGGACAGAAGCCCAGCACACTTAGGGGAGGGATGGGCAAGGGATGAACATTTCCAGTGCCCTCCATGCTGTGGGCTTCCTCTTCCCCAGCTGAGCTATGCCTGTTGTATGAGCATTAAAATGCTCATGAAGCCACTGTGCAGCATTCAGACTTCCCCTTGGCATGAGTTGGGTATTTATTAAATGGGTGCCTTCTCTTTCCTCTGAAGGTTGCTCTCCCCTAGGTATCTTTTATAGAATCTTAGATATTAGATATTTTAGTCTTTAGTTTTTTACATATGTTTAGTTTTTTAAGTCTCCAGTTCTCTCTGGAAATAGCTAATTCCAGCTAGCTACTTGGGAAGACAAATCCAGTTCAGGGTTGGCCTGGGGCACAGTTAGGTTCAAGCTGTCTATGATTACACAGCCCCAGAACTCCCAAAACATCCTTTATTCTGTATTTTCTTTAAATCTGTTTTCACTGTTTAGTAAAAGATGAAAATCTGAAAGTCATAGGGCACAGAACCAAGATTTCTTGGATAAAGGTTCTCCCTGTGTTGAAGGACACAGGAAGAAGCAGCCTGTCACCCACTTTGTAGATTTACTCAGAAACATGGAAGCTCAAGAAGGCACCAGAGATCCCACAGTTAAGCAGGTGAATTATGCAGTAGAAGTTTAATTTCCACTCATTTTGCATGAGGGGAAAATTATCAAGTTGAACTGACTAGATTGTGTCCTGATCTAACTTACAGGAGTGCCAAGGAAGCTCAGTGAAAAGTTTGGGCCCAGGTCTCCCAGGATGGTTGTCATCCAACAGAGTAGAGTCAACAGGTAAAATGTTCCAGTGGGATCCCAAATGTCCCTGCTCTCCAGTGCAAACTTGTTACTAGCAGTCACTAAATTATGCAATGCTTTAAAAACTCTCTTCACCTAAGCCTATGCAGGATCTCCTCAGGCTCAGATTCCACTTGCTTCTGCCACTTCCATCTGTGTAAGGTTCTAAAAATATTTAATTTTTATAAGATATCTGTTAATTTTAATTTCAATTTATTTTTCTGAATTAATTACCAGATTTATTTTATTATCTGTTAACTGTGTGGTGTAATTTCCAGAGGATTTCAGAAGTGATCCTTTGTCTGCATTTTGAAACATAGTGAGTGATGTTCTATCTTTAAATTTAAACAAATATACTTAATTTTGCTTTTGTTGATTATGTACTGTAAAAGGAATAGCGTTGATATACTGGCTTCCATAGTGTGAATACTTAGAAGTTCTTAGAGCTTTGGAAAAAAGTGGGTTATGTGTTCAATTTCACCTAACAGAGGGCTCCTTGCTGATTCTTATTGACTAGAATAGTCTTAAGAGCCTTTCCATTCCCTGGTTAACTTGACAAATCATGTCATCCCTTAGCCTCTCTCTGCCTGGTAGGAGTGGTCACCTGAATCACTGTGGTAATGAGGTCAGAGGACACAGATTGTTAATAAACAGTGAACCTATTTCTGATGGACACAATATTTTGTCCATTAATCATTTTTATGTTCTAGTCATTGAATTAATATCCCTTATAATTTTCTGATACTAGAAATGCACAACAGATGCAGTGGGAGCCAGGTCAGAGCTGCTGAGCAGCAAAGCCCAGCCTCTCAGGAGTCATCAATGGGTGATGAGGAAAGCAGGTCATGCTGCAGCACTGACTGTGTGGGGTCCATCTCAATGGCTGGGGTCTGTGCCATGTTGTTCTTCTGAGGTATCCATTCCTGCTGTTTCTGGAGGCTTATTTAGAAATACCAGGTAACATTCCTACTGGCAGATGAGCCTGAAGACTCAGCCATAAGGTTAAGATAAAAAAAAAAAAAAACACAAACAATTCTTACATTGTCTTTCAGAAAGAGCTGTCATCCATCAGCCCAAGGGCTCTTCATGGTTTGCCCATCACATTCCCATAGTTCATTTATTTCAGGGATCTCTAGAAACAGTGACATCATTTGCAGAGTGATGAGTTTACCTTTTTTTGGTGTCCAGCCATTTCTCTCTAGTGTCTTTCTAGGTTAAATCTTAAGATTGGACTAAAGGTAGACATCCTGACTGAGTTACCTCACCCTCAAGCTGTTGACCAGTGTCACCTACCAAACCTCTCTAGTTGATGATCCTATAGGTCATGGTTGTTCATGATTTAGGTAACTGAGGAATAACACAAAGGCTAACGTCAGGGCTTTCTTGATTCAGGCTGTAGAGGGAGTTTCCATTTTTCCACACTGAGCAGCCACAGCCTTCACAATCTACTTTAATTGAAGACTGCTGAAATTCTACTTTGTCATTTCTTGTTCCACACATGATTCCTTTCCTCATCTGGCCAAATGCCTTCCTTTCCTTTTCCCCAGTGTAGCCTCTTCTAATGGGACCTGTTTCAGAAATCAGTGACCTTTCTTGGTGCTGGGAACACTATATTCAGAATTTCATGTCTCTTGAAAGTAGCCTGTTTTGTTACAATGTGCATAATGCAATCACAGCACATGGTACAGTAGATTATCCCAGGCCTGTCACAGCTTGCTATCTCCTGCCCACTCTTTAGATGAGTGTTCCTTAATTCTGCAGATCAGAGAGTGTGGGTCCTCTCTCCTGGTCTCCTAATGTATTCTCAGCCAGGAAGGTGTGAACTGCTGAGGCTCAGCTTTGAAAGACAGACTAGAGAATTCCTTGTGGCTTCTATATGAGGAGAGTTCATATACACCAAAGTATTTTCTTGTAGCTGCCTGCAGCCACGGACCAACTGAGTTCACCTGACAGGGAGGCTGGAAATGAAGAAAGGGATAGAATGAGGGTAAGAGAAACATGGAGCCAAGACAAAGTTCACTGATCAAAGCTTGATGTTTAATGTTCAGCTCTCAATTTAAAGGGAAAGCCCCACCAAATCCCTTCTTGTTTCAGTCAGATATGAGTGGGGGAACCAATTATTTGACATTGCTGGATATCTCAAAGGAAGGTCAAGGGGCAGTTATTCTTCTAATTTTCTGTAGCAGGCTGTACGTGCAACAGAGGTGGGTAACTCCACCTAGGTCCTATTATTTGGTCTATTGTGGTAAACAAGGTCTTTCAGGCCTGCTCAATGCTGAGGAAAGGGCACATTTTCTGTAGAGATTATACAACTGTCTAGAATCTGCATGCCTTACTGATTTTTGCTGTTGTTTGATTTTTCGAGACTGGTTTCTCTGTAGCCCTGGATGTTCTGGAACTCACTCTGTAGACCAGTTTGGCCTTGAACTTGAACATCCACAAACCTCTGACTTTGAAGTACAGGAATTAAGGCACCACTGCTTAGCACTTATACTTATTATATAATACTATATAGACTCATATGGTCCAGGAAATTCAGAGATAGCAAATTGACTAGAGAAATGTCGTCTATGTCTTTCCTGGTAAGATGGTGTTTGTGATAACTGCAATCATATCACTGTAAGTTTTTCTTTGCTACTGTGGAATTCTACCTCCAGAAAGATAAGGTTTCACAATGCCTTTAAAGCCAGAATCTCGGAAGCCATGATGTTGAGAATACCACTGAGGAGTCACAGCCTCTGTGCTTGTCTGACTTTCCTACAAGCTTCAGGTTTGCAGGGCTGAAATGGTTTCTGAAATGACCCTGACACTAGCACAGCCTGCACCTGCTCTGCAGAGCTGATAGCACACTGCCTGGGCACTGTGACAGGGAAATTGATGTGTTTGCTCATAAATATAAAGTTCTGTTTTGTTTCTTTTCTCTTTTCTTTGTTTCTGTTTCTCATTCCCTTTCTTCTTTTATTTACTCTTTACTTTTCTGATTACTTCAGTGTAGTTATATAAAATGCACATCTCTATAAACACCATGAGAGAAAGCATATTAGAATTCTTGAACTTCTTAATCGCTAGTGCCAACATGCATATGATGCCAGCCACTACTTTAAACTCTAAAAATGTTTCCCTTCCATGAAAAGAAGTGTATAAAACAGGCTCCTGCTGCTCATTTCACACAGATTACAAAATGACATCCAGAGCTCATGGTGACATACGTCTTATAAAGCAACTGCCATTTTCCTTGATCATTGGGACACAGAACTATCTCTTTCTCCCCACTACTGTGTTCTGATTCTTGTGTCTGGAACTTGGAAAACAAAGCTGTAAGTTTCATAAAGAACTTCACAATACAATGGGAATAATTAAGCACCATCCATTTATCATATACATATATGTTATATTCTATAATATATTATTATATAACCTATCTAGAACACATGATCCATAATCTTATAGAAAATTAACCTTTTCTAATGATGCTAAAGAATTTTTATTTCAGAAAATTAGATTTGTTAAATGTGTTCACCAATTACCTGCCTCAGGTCTAAGGCCTTAATCAGTGCCCCATACTTGTAAATTTGATCCTCTATACCTCTTGTTAATATCTTTTATTAAAATATCATATGCTCTAAATAAGTTCAAAAAGTTTCACTTACTACCTTGACTTTCAATTATAAATTTTAACTCTGTAACAGGATTTTTTTTAAAAAAAATTACATGCCCCATATACTTGCCGTCTGTGCTACATTGTTTCACGTTAACTTGACACAAGCTAGAGTTATTTTCGAAGAGGAAACCTCAACTGAGAAAACACAGCCACCAGACTAGCTCATTGGCAAGCACCTGATTCATTTCCTTGATTGATGATTGATTTGATATGGTAGGGTCCAGCTCACTGTGGACATTTCCACACCTGGGATGGTAGTCCTAGGTACCATGAAATTGTGGATTGAGCAAGTTATAAGAAGAAATGTGGAAAACAACACTACTCCATGGCTTCTTGATTAATTCTTGACTCCAGCCTCCTGTCTTGAATTCTGTCCCCAGATTCCCTGGATGAAAAACTAGAAGCTGTATGGTAAAATAATTCCTGTCTCCCCAACCTGCTTTTCATCATGGTATTTTATCACAGCAACAAAAGGCCTAACCAGGACACAAACTGATACTAGGGTATGGGGTGTTCCTGTGACAGATCTGACCATGTGTTTTGGAAGACAGTGAAAAGACTTGGAACTTTGGGCTATAAAATACACAGAATGCTGATATCTTAGTGGATTATTCAGTGTGGTCTTAGAATATAACACTGAGACCAGTGCATGTGATGGAGGCTTGTTTTTATCAAGTTCCAGAGTCCCTTTAAGGGACTTTGAGAGTCCCTTAAAGATTGTACAAGGGTCATTCATATTTTAAGTTAAGAACCACTAAAGTGAAACATTTGCCTTGCTGAAACAATTAAAAATTTTATGTTTTCTTGGGCTCAGCACACAGAAACAATTGTCCAGATATTACTGAGGTGGCATCTTATACGTGCAACAAATTTGGTAGCTTAAGAGTCTCTCAGGTGGCACTTGTTCTGAAGGCATGAAGGGATCAAAAAGGACACTCTGGCTTGATACCTTATGGCAGGGTTAGAATCGATGAAAAGAGCCAAGGAGAGGCTACCAATGAAGCTTCAGCCCAGTTGAAGTGCATATCCAAGCTATCTGAGATGTCAGTATCTCAGAATATCTACCAAAAACAGCAGCAGCTGCTGTGAGGTGCAGCCAATGTGAGTGTAGGAGACAAGCTGTGTGTGCTATGGATGGGTTTCCCAGCACCAGTTTCTCCTCCACCCAGGGAGGAGCCCAGAGGATGGTTAGTGAGTCCTGGAATGCTGACACACTTTAACACTGTTCAACTTTGTTGAATTTCACTGTGACTATGTCCTGGTTCTTCTTTTTGGGAATAAGAAAATATTTTAAGATATTTGTTTTCCAGGGGCTTATAATTAAGAGACTTTAAAATTTTAAAGGGATTTTGGAGTTTTATGGAGACTTCAGAGTTTTGCAGAATATATGCATTTTAGAAAAACTTTGAAAATATTAGAGAAAATAGGTTAGAGACTGAAAATTTTGGAGAGGCTTTGCATGTTGAAAGAGGATTGAAGATTTAAAGAAGGTTGAACTTTTAGAATGTGGAACTTTTATATTGTGATGTTTATAATGGTATGATATATGGAGAACAAGAAAATGAGAGAGACATGGTTATTGTTCAGCAGTGTTGTTTTTGTGTGTCAACGTGAAGAGGGGTCACCTTGCCCACTGTTTTGGTTTGTTTGTTTCTTTGACACTAAGTAAATCATTTGGGAAGAGGAAAGGAAACTTCAGTTCAGATAAACCTCCCACCAGATTGACATGTGGGCATATTTGTAGCAAATTTTCTTAAATGGTGATCTATGTGAGAGGACCCAGCTTAGTGTGAGTGTAAACTCTACACTGGTAAATACTTAAGAATACAGACCGGGAAATCCATGAAGCAAAAAGCCACTAAACAGCACTCTACCAGGACTGTGCATTCACTTCCTGCCTATAAGTATCTGCCTTAACTTCTTCCCACAACAACACCAGATGATGAATTATTAGCAGTAACCTGAAATGAAAATGTTCCTCCCAAGGTGGGTTTGTCCATGGTGTTTCAATAAATCAGTGTCTAATCAAGAAACTGCAACAATTCAACAAAATATACAGGATATTGATGAATATAAACCTGTAGTTGTCATATCAGGAATCTAGAGAATTATCAAACCTCAATTATGAAAGGGAGAGACTGTAGACACCTATAGAGCCTCTCTTTCAAGACTGAGTTGGAATAACCCCAACTATTTTAATTGTAGTTCTATTTCCTTCTGACTTCACACCCTGAAGGAAGACATGGAGTATGCTCCTGCTGACACTTGTCCACTTTGCTTGTCTCTTGGAGGATGTTCTAGATTTAGAGTAGAAACATGTAAGATGCACTTAGAGTATCACAGAAAGACTGAATAGTACATGAGAGTTCTTTTGAAAGGACTCTGCTCCAATGTTCTACTGTTTTTTATTTTTTAATCTTTTATTGTCTATTTCTGGCAGGAATGTAGCTGACCAGTCACTAGGAATTGCCTTAACTCTGCCAGACCACAAACATAAGGCACTGCATGAAAGAACCAGCAGGCAAAATATACAGAGACCATCTTGTGCTGGAACACTGCCATGTTTTGGTGTGTAAACAGCATGTTCTTATATAACTAGTGCCAGCCTGACACAGGCACATGGCTGTGTATATGTTCAGGAAGAGGTTACTGGAGCCCAGCCAGAGTGTTCAAGATCACAGTTGGAGAAATGGCAGATTGTAAGTGGAAAAAAAACCTTCTGGATTCAAAGATTATAATTCTCAACATTAGCTATTTAAATATATTAAGAAAATTGGTTTTAAAAATAGAGTAAAAATAACCCCAAATAGAATAACTGCATACCCAATCCATGAGACCTATTTCATTGGGAAGGACTGGTTTCTTTCACAAAATCCTTTTCATTCAAACTCACCCAAAATAGTAAAACTCTGCTGTAATGTTCCTAACAATTGAGATGTTGTACAGGAAAAACATTAAGATGATATATCTGCTTCAAGAAAACCCACACATGCTAAACAGAAAAGACATAATCTATGTTGTGTGCAGAATTTAATGTTGAAGGAGCTCATACACTGAAACAGCCACCATGGAACACAGTACCCAGTCATGGCTCAGCTTAGGACAGGTGAGATGATCTGTGGGTGTGAGGTGGAGCTGAGGTCTTCAGTGGAATAAAGGTGTATGGGCCACTGTGTTTTTCTGAAGGTAGAAGAGTGATCTGGGAGTGATGCTTTTGGTTTTGTTCAGTAGGAGGCATTGTTCCACATTTTTTTCAGCTTCTTAGAAATATGAATAACATCATCCTCCATACTGATTCTAACATAAGGAACACCTTTTTCTTTGAGATTGGCATTGGGATTTCAGCCAACAGCTTCCTTCTTCTATTCTACATCTTCAAGTTCACTCGTGGGCACAGGACCAGACTCACGGACCTGCCTATTGGCCTCTTGTCCCTAACCCACGTACTGATGCTACTGGTCATGGCATTTATAGCCACAGACATTTTCATTTATTGGAGGGGATGGGATGATATCATATGTAAATTCATTGTCTACCTGCACAGAATTTTGAGGGGTTTCTCTCTTTGTACCACCAGCCTGTTGAGTGTCCTCCAGACCATCATTCTCAGTCCCAGAAGCTCCTGTTTAGCAAAGTTCAAGCACAAATCTCCCCATCACATCTCATGTGCCATTCTTTTGCTGAGTATCATTTATATGTTAATTAGCAGTCACCTCTTGGTATCAATCACTGCCATCTCCAATTTGACCACAAATGACTTTATTTATGTTACTCAGTCCTGCTCAATTCTACCCTTGAGTTACCACATGCAAAGCATGTTATCTACTCTGCTGGCCATCAGGGATGTCTTTCTTCTTAGTCTCATGGTCCTCTCGACTTGGTACATGGTTGCTCTCTTGTGCAGGCACAGGAAAAAGGCCCAACATCTACAGGGTACCAACCTTTCCCCAAAAGCATCCCCAGAGCAAAGGGCCACCCAGACCATTCTGATGCTCATGAGCTTCTTTGTGCTGATGTCTATCCTCGACAGCATCGTCTCCTGCTTAAGAACTATGTTCCTGAATGATCCAACATCTTACTCTATCCAACTCTTTGTGGTACACATATATGCCACAGTCAGCCCTTTTGTGTTTATGAGCACTGAAAAGCACATAGTTAACTTTTTGAAGTCCATGTGTAATAAATGTTTGTGTCTCCACTGACTGGCAAGATACTTTAAGAGGAGCCAATGTGCTGGAATCAGAACTGTCAATCATGGCATGCTGTCTATGTGCTTTGCCAGATGTGAAATATAAAATTGTTTTTCTGTTAAAATGATTTTCTTTAACCAACAGGATGGTAAACATGTAACAGAAGACTAAACCACAAATCCTTCAAGATATGACAAGTATGTTTTTCATTTTATTTTATTTTTATTTTATTTCTAAATGAGTGTGTAAGGGAACCCTGTTAGGTAGTTCTTGCCCATCTTGGTCTTAAATATCCTCCACTGTAAGTATGTAAATACTTCAAACACATTTTGATATTTAAATTTTCTGTTATATGTATTTGACAAATAAAGATTTCTTGCCATAAGTAGTGGTATGACCCAGAAAGAAAGAAAATTGGAAAATAGTTTCCAAAGCAGAATTATGTGCAAAAGGCACACAGTGACTTGTACAGTAATACTAAGAATAACAGGTTTTAAAATTACCAGGATTAAAAATGCAAACAACACCTTAAAATTAACAGAACATATGTCCAAAACACGGCCTCTGTATGGCGTGTTATAGTGTTCAATCCTTAAGCGCAAGGCATTCCAGCACAAGGTACTGTGGGATAGAGCTTTAACAACATTAGTATTGTCAGCCATGGTCTTTCTTTCATGACATGGTTCTCACGGTGGACCAGTCATTGTTTGGTCATTCCAAAGTGAGAGTAAATTCTGACTAAGTCTTTGTACACATCAAATTAAGTCAGAGTTATCCAGGGAGAAAGAAGCCCACAGTCATTTGTTACTTGGAAAAGAGATTCACCAAAGTCCACCCTCATCCTGGAAGCTGCTGTCCTGTGCTACAATGAATAAAACAGAAACCAAGAGAAGAATGCAAAGAATCATTCATGAAACAAAGAATTGTTTCTTGGAAAACATCAACAAGGTAGAAAAACCCTTATACAAACTAACTAAAAGGCAGAGTCCTAATTAACAAAATAAGTGGGGAAAGAGGGTACATTACAAACAAAACAAGGAAATCCAAAGAATTATGTCATCATATTTCAAAAATCTGTACTCTGCAAAATTGAAATCTTTAAAGAAATGGACACTTTTCTTAATAGATGCCACTTACAAAAGTTAATCCAAGATCAGATAAAAAATTTAAATGGACCTATAACCACTAAGGAAATAGAAGCAGTCATTAAAAGCCCAAGGACAGAAGGTTTTAGCACAGAATTCGACTAGACTGTAAAAGAGCTAATAGCAATACTTCTCAAATTATTCCATAAGATAGAAACAAAGGGAACATTGCCAAATTCATTGTATATGGTCATAGTCACCCTAATAACCAAACCATAAAATGTCTCAACCAAGAGACAAATTTCTCTCATGAACGTTGATTGAAAAATTCTCAGTAAAATACACCAAACCAAATTCTAGAAGACATCAAAATGATGGTCCACCATGATCAAGTCAACATGATCACCAGAGACTCAAGAATGGTTTCAAAAAATGAAAATCTATGAATGTAATCTACTATGTGAATAAACAGAAAGGAAAACAAACCACAAATATATTATTAGATGCAGAAAACCTTTTCATTAAATACAACACTTTTTCATGATAAAAGACTTGGGAAGGTCAGAGATAAAAGGCACATACCTAAACGTAATATAGAGCAAGCCAATATCAAACATCAAATTAAATGTAGAGAAACATAAAGCAATTGCACTAAAATCTGGAACAAGACAAGGCTGGTCACTCTCTTTATGCCTATTCAATATAGTGCCTCAATTTCTACCTACAGCAGTAATACAGCTAAAGAAGATTAAGGAGGTGCAAATCAAAATAAAGAAGTTAAAGTATCATTATTTGCAGATGATATGATAGTATACATACGTGACCCCAAATCTTCAACAAGGAAACCCCTGTATCTGATAAACACATTCAGTAATGTGTCTAAATACAAGATTAACAAAAAAGAATCAGTAGTCCTCCTACATAGAAATAATAAACAGGCTGAAAAAGAAGTCAGAGAAAAAATACCCTCCAAAATAGCCACACATTATATAAACTATTTTGCAGTAACTCTAACCAAGCAAGTGAAATATCTGTATGACAATAATTTAACATCGTTGGAGAAAGAAATTGAGGAAGATATCAAAAGATGGAAATATCTTTCATGGATCAGTAGGATTAACACAGTAAAATGGCCATTCTAATGAAAATCAATCTACATAGTCATGGCAATACCCATAAAAATTCAAACAGAACACTTTAAAGACCTTGAAAGTACTATAATAAGCTTCATGTTTACAAACAAAAACAAGCAAACAAACTAACAAAACCCAGATAGCTAAAACAATCCTCTATAATAGAAAAGAACTTCTGGAGGTAGCACCAACTCAGATGTCAAGCTTTACTACAGAGCTATAGTAATAAAATATCCACCTAGTATTTGGATAAAAAACAGACAAGTTTATCAATGTTATTGAATAAAGACCCAGATGTAAATCCAAAAACACATGAAAAACTAATTTTTCATAAAGAAACCAGACCTATACAATGCGGGGGCAAGCATCTTTCAACAAATATTGCTGGACTTACTAGGTTGCTCTGTGTAGAAGTATGCGAATAGATCCTATCTATAACTCTGCACAAAACTCAAGTCCAGTTCCCACACACTACCCACCAACTGCCACCTCCCAACCTAAGAATTCATGTACAACTGGGGCATCAAACCTTCACAGGACCAACGGCCTCATTTCCCATTGATGTCTGTCAAAAAATCCTCTGGTGCATATGGGGATGGAGTCATATGTCCCTCACTGAGTACTCTACTTGTTTTGAGTGGTTTAGGATCCCTGTAGAGCTCTAGGAGTTCGGGTTGGTTTGGTATTGATTGTTCTTCCTATGTGTTGCAAAACCCATTCAGCTCCTTCAGTCCTTTCTCTAACTCCTCCATATTGGACAACAAGGAGACCTCGTTCTCAATCCAATGGTTTAGCTGTGATGCATCTCACTGTGCATTTGTCAGGCGCTGGCCAGAGCCTCTCGGGAAACAGTTATATCAGGCTGCTATCAGCATGCACTTCTTGGCATCCTACCAGTAGTGTCTGAGTTTGCTAACTGTATATAGGATGGATTTCCCAGATGGGGGCAGAGTCTTTGGATGGCCTTTCTTTCACTCTCTATGTTGTCTCTGTATTTGCTCCTATGAATATTTTATTCCCCTTTCTGGGGAATGACCGAACCACCCAAACTTTGGTTGTCCTTTCATGAGCTTCATGTGATCTGTGAATTGGATCTTGGGTATTCCAAGCATATGGGTTAATATCTACTTATCAGTGACTGCATACCCTGTGTGCTCTTTTGTACCTGGGTTATATGAACCAGGATGGTATTTTCTAGTTCCATCAGTTGCCTAAAGATTTCATGAAGTAATTTTTTGGTCACTAGGTAGTATTTCTTTATGTAAATGTACCACATTTTCTGTTTCCATTTCTCTGTTGAGGTACATCTGGGTTGGGTTTATTTCCAGCTTCTGCCTAATATAAATAAGGCTGCTGTGAACACAGCTTAGCATGTGACCTTGTTTTATGTTGAGAAACATCTTTTAGGTACATTTTCAGAAGTGATATACCAGGGGTCCTCAGGTAATACTATGCCCGATTTTCTGAGGAGCCACCAGACTACCTTCCACAGTAGGTTGTACCAGCTTGCAAAATCACCAAGAAAGGAGGAGTATTCCTCTTTCTCCACAATCTTGCCAGCATCTGATATCACCTGAGTTTTTTATCTTAGCTATTCTGACTAGTGTGAGGTAGAATCTCAGGGTAGTTTTGATTTGGATTTCTCTGATGACTAAGGATGTTGAACATTCTTCAGGTGCTTCTCAGACATTTCAATATTCCTCAGTTGAGAATTCTTTGTTTACCTCTGTACCCCATTTTTAATAGGGTTGTTTGATTCTCTGGAGTCTAATTTCTTGAGTTCTTAGTATGTAGTGAAGATTAACCACCTATTGGATGTAGGATTGGTAAAGAACTTTCCCTAATCTATTAGTTTGCTGTTTTGTCCTGTTGACACTATCTTTTACCTTACAGAAGCTTTGCAATAATATGAGGTCCCGTTTGTCTATTCTTGATATCAAAGCATAAGCCATTTGTGTTCTAATCAGGAAATTTCCCCCCGTGCCCATGGGTTACGAGGATCTTCCTGATTTTCTTCTATTACTTTCAGCGTACCTAGTTTTATGTGCTGATCCTTTACCCACTTGGACTTGAGCTTTTTACAAGGAAATGAGAACAGGTAAATATATATTTTTCTACATTCTGAACCTCCAGTTGAATCAGCATCATTTGTTGAAATGTTCTTTTTTTCCATTGTGTGGTTTTTTGACCCTTTGTCACAGATCAAGTGACCATAAGTGTGTGGGTTCAATTCTGGGTCTTCAATTCTACTCCATTATTCAACCCTGCATGTTTTCTGTACCAATACCATACAGTTTTTTTTTTTTTTTTTTTTTTTTATCACTATTGCTCTGCAATACAGCTAGAAATGCGGGATGGTGTTGCCCCCAGAACTTTTTTATAGTTGACAATCATTTGTGATGTCCTGAGATTTGTTATTCCAAATGAATGTGAATATTGATCTTTCTAATTCTATAAATAATTGAGTTAGATTTTTTTGGAGATTGCATTGAATCTCTAAATTGCTTTCAGCAAGATTATCACTTTTACTATATTAATCCTGCCAATACATGAGGATGAAAGATCTTTCCATCTTCTGAGATCAGCTTCGATTTCTTTCTTCAGGGACTTGAAGTTCTTGTCATGCAGATCTTACACTTGCTTGGTTAGAGTCACACCAAGGTATTTTATATTATTTGTGACTATTGTGAAGGGTGTCATTTCCCTAATTTCATTCTCTTCCTGTTTATCTTTTGAGTAGAGGAAGGCTACTGATTGTTTGAGTCAATTTTTTATCCAGGCAATTTGCTGAATTTGTTTATCAGGTTTAGGAGTTGTCAGGTGGAATTTTTGGGATCACTTAAGTATACTATCATATCATTTGCAAATATTGATAGTTTGATTTCTTCCTTTCCAATTTATATCCCTTTGACTTCCTTTTGTTGTCTAATTAATCTGGCTGGCATTTTAAGTGCTATAGTGAATATGTAGAAAGACAGTGGGCAACCTTGTCTAGTCTCTGATTTTATTGGGATTGCTTCAAGATTCTCTCCATTTAGTTTAATGTTGGCTTGCAGTATATTGCTTTTACTATGTTTACATATGGGCCTTGAATTTCTCATCTTTTCATCTTTTATGATGATGGGGTGTTCTATTTAGTCAAATACTTTCTCAGCATCTAATGATATAATCATGTGTGTTTTTTTTCCTTTGAGTTCTATTATATAATGAATTACACTGATGGATTCCCATATATTTAACCATCCCTGCATCCCTAGGATGAATCCTACTTGATCATGATTGATAATTGTTTTTGATGTGTTCCTGGATTGGTTTGCAATAATTTTATTGAGTATTTTTGCGTCAAAATTCATAAGGGAAATTGGTCTCAAGTTCTGATTCTTTGTTGGGTCTTTGTATAGTTTAGGTATAAGCACAATTAAGGCTTCATAGAACGAATTATGTAGTGTTCCTTCTGTTTATATTTTCTGGAATATTTTGAAAAGTATTGCTATTCGGTCTTCTTGGAATGTCTGATAGAATTCTGCACAAAAAACATCTGGTCCTAGGATCTTTTTTTGGTAGGGAAAGTTGTAATGACTGCTGCTCTCACATTAGGGGTTATAGGACTCTTTAGATAGTTTATCTGCTCCTTATTTAAATTTGGTACCTGGGATCTCTTTAGAAAATTGTCCATTTCATGCACATTTTCCAGTTTTGTTGAGTATAGGCTTTTCTAGTAGGATCTGATCATTTTTTGAATTTTCAACCTTTCTGTTGTTGTTTTGCTTCTCAGTTCTGATTTTGTTAATTTAGGTACTGTCTCTGTGCCCTCTGGTTAGTCTGGATAAGGGTTTATCTATCTTGTTGATTTTCTCAAAGAACCAGCTGCTGGTTTTCTTGATTGTATAGTTATTTTTGTTTCTAGTTGGTTGATTTCAACCCTGAGTTTGATTATTTTCTGCCTCTACTCCTCTTGGGTGTGTTCCCTTCCTTTTGTTCTAGAGTTTTCAGGTGTGCTGTCAAGCTGCTGGTGTATGATCTCTCTGATTTCTTTTGTAGGCACTTAGAGCTATGAGTTTTCGTCTTACCACTGCCTTCATTCAGTCCCACCAGTTTTGATATGATGTGCCTTCAATTACATTAAATTCTTAAAAGTCTTTAATTTCTTCATTTTTTCCTTGACCAAGTTATCATTCGGTACAGCATTGTTTAGCTTCCATGTTTATGTGGGCTTTCTCTTGTTTTTGTCCTTATTGAAGAACAGTCTTAGTCTGTGGTTATCTGATAGGAGGCATGGGATTATTTCAATCTTTTTGTATCAGTTTCAGCTTCTTTTTTGACCAGTTTTATGGCCAGTTTTGGAGAAGGTACCATGAGGTGCTGAGAAGAAAGTATATTCTCTTGTTTAGAATGAGATGTTCTATAAATATCTGTTAAATTTGTTTGGTTTATAACTTCTCTTAGTTTCACTGTGTATCTGTTTAGTTTCTGTTTCCATGATCTGTCCATTGATGAGAATGGGGTGTTGAAGTCTCCCACTATTATTGTGTGAGGTACAATGTGTGCTTTGAGCTTTAGTAAAGTATTTTTTATGAATGTGGATGCCCTTGCATTTGGAACATAAATATTCAGAATTGAGAGATTATATTAATAATTTTTTTCTTTGATCAGTATAAAGTATCCTTCCTTATTTTTTTTTAATGACATATGGTTGAAAGTTGATTTTATTCGATATTAGAATGACTGTGACAGCTTGTTTTTTGGAACCATTTGCTTGGAAAATTGTTTTCCAGCCTTTTACTCTGAGATACTTTCCGTTGTTCTCACTGAGGTACATTTCCTGTATTCAGCACAATTCTGAGTCCTGTTTACATATTCAGCCTCTCAGTTCATGGGTTTTAATTTGGGAATTGAATCCACTGGTGTTAACAGATGCAAAGGAAAAGTAATTGTTGCTTCCTGTTATTTTTTTTAGTTGTGATATTATGTTTGTGTGACTATCTTCTTTCAGTTTTGTTGAAAGAAGATTATTTTCTTGCTTTTTCTAGGCTGCAGTTTCCCTCTTTGTGTTGGAGTTTTCCGTTTATTATCCTTTGTAGGGCTGGATATGTGGAAAGATATTGTGTAAATTTGGTTTTATCATGGAATATCTTGGCTTCTCCATCTATGGTAATTGTGAGTTTTGCTGGGTATAGTAGCCTGCCCTTACATTTGTGTTCTTTTATTGTCTGTATGACATCTGTCCAGGATCTTCTGGCTTTTATAGTCCCTGGTGAGAAATCTGGTGTAACTATGATAGATCTGATTATATATGTTACTTGACCTTTTCCCTTTATTGCTTTTAATATTCTTTCTTTGTTTTGTGCATTTGGTATTTTGATTTATGTGACAGTAGAATTTCTTTTCTTGTACTGTCTATTTGGAGCTCTGTAGGCTTCATGTACATTTGGACATCTCTTTCTTTAGGTTAGAAAAGTTTTTCTAGTTAATCTTGGGCAGTGGTCTAAGGCAGATGAGTTCTATATGATGTTCCAAGGCCATGTTACCCTCTAAGGCTTTGCAGATATTCCTGGTCTGAGGTGCCACCTGTGGCACTCTGATGAGTTGACCCCACCCATCAACCCCCAACACACTCAGGAGAGTAGATCCTGCCCCTAACTTGCTGAAACACTCAGGAGAGCAGGTCCTACACATCCCATGGAAAGCAGTGAAACATACTACAGCTTCTACAATAAGACACTTAAAAATTATATCTTATTTTATTTTCCTTGGGGTGGGGAGGTTGCAAGGATACAGAAAATATACAAAGGATACATGGTGTGAAATTCCCAAAAATCAATAACAGTTTTAAAAGAAGTAAGGAATGACAATCCTTTAAAAAGCAAAGAAAGAGAGAAAGAAAGAAAGAAAGAAAGAAAGAAAGAGAGAGAGAGAGAAAGAAAGAAAGAAAGAAAGAAAGAAAGAAAGAAAGAAAGAAAGAAAGAAAAGAAGAAAGAAAGAAAGAAGAAAGAGAAGAAAGGAAGAAAGAAAGAAAGAGAAAAAGAAAGAAAGAAAAAAGAAAGAAAGGAAGGAAGGAAGGAGGAAAGAAAGAAAGAAAGAAAGAAAGAAAGAAAGAAAGAAAGAAAGAGAGAGAGAGAAAAAAAGGAAGGAAGGAAGGAAGGAAGGAAGGAAAGAAAGAAAGAAGGAAAGGAATGACAACCTGAAAAGTCAAGTGACCATATTGACATATGAAGAGCATTTCTAGGTAATAAGATGTAGTGATTTTAGTTCATAATATTTCACAAAGTTGTTCTTCTGGTATATTAAGTACATATGATGCTGAGTCACTGATGTAAAAGCAAAATGCCAAGCATGTTTTATCTTTGATTGATTGTTTTTCAATGCAAAATAATAAGCCAATCTTTTTTATAAGATCAGTCATTTTCAGCTAGGTAAAATTCTATGTTTGATCAACTTTCATATGGAGTTTCAGCTACATATAAAACACCTCATCAAGAAGTCATCACTGTACTCCTATGCTAGGTGGGAAACTCTTCCAAGGTGAAGAAGTCTAAGAGTCTAAGAGTCTGAATTAAGTGAAGAACTTGTATTCTTCATGAGAAAACAGAGGATAAAAGGCAGAGCATCAGGAAACTATGGTCAACCTTCTGAATGGCACAAATTAATTATAAGCTTTTAAACTGTTTAGAAATTATTGTTTGGTACTTTTAGAATCTTTACATTTATATTCATTTTCTGCAGCATGGGTATAGTACCTGAACACATTTTCACAACAAGAAAATAAATCAGAGATATACATTTCCCATTCTGAACATCATGGACACACAGTGGTGTTGGAGAGGACACTTACATTATTGTCCAACCAGAGTGCACGTGTCATCAGCAACCTTGTACTGAAATTCCAACTCAATCAGAAAAACTCCACAATGTCTATTTCTTGAGTATCTGGAAAACCATGCTGGGTTTAGCTCATGTTGAGTTCTCTGAGTCCTGTCCTCTCTATATAAATTCATACAATATCTGTTTCTGTGTGATGAAAATTTCACTTTACTGAGTAGATTAAGGGCTCATTGCTATCAGTTCATGTGCTAGAGTCTCCTCCATTCTGAATACTGATAATACTTCATTCATATAGAGGCAACAACTGTTATCATATATTCAAAAAGTTCTGGCTCTTAGGTTGTTTGTACCTTGGAATGTTGAAAATTTGTCATACACATTTTGGCTGATATGAATTTTTTTACTCCTGAATATAACTGATATGTGTGTGGACACACATGTGTTTGTCTTGGAGATCATATCATTATATACAATAAGTGTTTATCTAATTTTAAAAAAATACATAAAAGAGCAGTTGAGATATTGGGAAATGTCATTATATAGCACAGATTTAAAGGAGGGTAAGTCATCCAGGCAGTGACAAGGGAGATTACATTTCAGATTGTCCCCAAAGAGAGGTAAGAGAAAACCTTTGCAAAGGTTCAGTACATGTGGATTATTTTTTAGATATAAATCTGATATCACCACAGTAATGGAAAAAGTACATGATTAAATAGAAAAGACAAAAGTCCACATTTTTATTTAACCTCAGACCATGCACACTACGTCAAGATTCATAGCTCTGGTACCCATACATTGGCTCATCATGAGAAAACTTACCATCCCAGAAAATCTAACTTTAATATCCTCTCATGCATGGATATCAACTGGATAGTTACACATTTTTCATTACAAAGAACCAGCAGAGGACTGATTGCAGCACAGCTGTGGGCTACAAAAATCTGGACACAATAAAGAGATGGATTTCCCTGGAATATAGTTATTGAGTAGGACATGATACTGTCAAAAGTTGACATCACCAGGAAGAAGCTCATAAGCATTAGAATGGTCCAGAGGGCTCTTTGCTCTAGAGATGCTTTTGTAGAAAGGTTGCAATCTGAAGGCACTGGGACTGAGTCTTATTCCTTCACAAGAGAGTCACCATGTAGAAAGTCGAGAGGGCCATGATACCAATAAGGAAGACATTCCTGAAAACCAGCAGTGTAGAGAAGATGTGTTGTACTGAGGAACTCATGGGTGTAAAAGAGCAAAAATTTGTGATATATATAAGATTGACAGAGGTGAGATTTTGTGTGGCAGTAGCTGCTATTAAAATATGGCTGCTGATGGATGTATAGAAGATACTCAGTAAAATAAAGAAATATGAGAGCTGATGTGGTGAATTGTGTTTGAACTTATCTAAGTGAGAGCTTTGAGGGCAGAGGATGATGGCCTGGAAAACAATCAGAAGACAGGTGGCAAAAAACAGTCTCCAGAAAACCCTGTGCAAGAAAATGAATAGTTTATATGTGACATAATCCCATCCCCCTGAAGACATAAAAAAGTCTCCAGTTACATATGGTGCAAGTAACAGCATCACTAGGTGTACGAGGGCCATGATTCCAATGAGCAAGTCAGTGAGTCTGAGCCTGTGTCCACAAATAAATATAAAGGTGTGGAAGAGGCAAAGGCAGCTATTGGCTGAGATCCCAGTGCCTATCTCAGAGAAGGCATTTCTGATGTAAGCACTACAGTTTAGTTTATGCTCTTCATTCATATTTTACTGAGTAGAAGCACATAGTATCTCCCTAAAGAGAAAGCAAGAGACCCCTTTTTTACATATTGCCTTCTAGATCCAAAAAATTACCCTGAATGTGTACAGATGCATCCCTATTTATCATCAACAAGTTGAAATTCAGCTCTCTCTCATGCCATTCAGAGTCCATCCCTACTCTCACACATTTTCTAATCCTCCCCAACTATGGAAAGCTTAAGTTTTCCACTGTGAATCTCTATTAAATGTAAGTTTTGTTCCACAATAGAATTTTATACACTATAGAAAATATTTCCTTTCTTATTACCAATTATGTCCATCTATTTGGGCAATGCTTAACATGGTTTTGATTTGTATCATCTTCTTTGTCAAGCATGAGCTAGATCTTTATTTTCAGTGAAACAGAAGGAAGAAGATTGTGAGGAGATGACAGAAGGCAGCTATCATCCTTGCAGCTATCTTGAGCCATATACACTGACAAGAGGCTTGTTTACAATAGCCTACAACAGCTGAGCACACTCTGATAACATCTTGTTTTAGACACCCAGGATCTTCCCTTGGGCATGTGAGACTTAAAGGTGTGATTTAGAGCTGAGACTTAAGGGTGTGACTTAGAGGTCAGATTTAGAGACAAGGACTAAGGTCATGACTTAAAGGTGTGACTTAGAGGTGTGGCTTAGAAGTGAGACATATAAAAGGCCAGAGGAAGACATAAGAGTTGAATACAACTTGGAGTAGGAATTAGGCACTCGGAAGAGTACAACTTGGAGTTAATTATTAGGTATTAGGCACTTAGCACTTGGAGAAAGAACTTGGAACTTGGAGGTACTAGGGACTAAGATCTAGGGATTAGGAACTCAAGACTTGGGACTTGGAAAGAAGAAGAGAGACTGAAGAATAAACGGGATTGAATCAAACTCTGTCTGGTCTCCATTCCTGGCATCCATCCTCACTCTCTCTCTTGCTGAAACCCGACCCACAGACCAGAGCTGCTTGGGGCAATGCAGGCTAACAAGTTAGTCCCCAAGGCTTTTGGCAGGGTGGGTTCCAACATTGATAGAGTGGTCCTCAACATTTTTGCCCCCAAGCATGGGGCAGCTCGGCCCATAACAGAAGATGTCACAAAACAGAATGAGACTTTTCCTAGGAAAGAGTGCCCATGGAGTAGACACTCAGAATTATTTAATTTAGGCATTCTTTTTTATCTTTCTATTTAAGCCAGACCACATATTCTTATCATAGTTCCATTTAAAATGCTGATAAGTGTGAACTAAAGATTCATGCTCTTTCAGGTTATACCCATGCTCAGATTGGCCTGCACCCACAAACGGATACAAAAACACACAAACAACAGCAACAACAACACACAAACACACACACACACACACCTGAGCACTCTGAGGTCAGGCTGGAGTCACATCCTCTAAAACATGTGAACACTCATGTGCCGGTTTCAGAGAGACCATAGGTGTGAAGCAAGATATGGTATATACAACAAATGAGGAAATGTTTCTTGTGTATCATGATCTCCATAGAAATGTCAGCCACTGGTCTTAGTATCACGCTGTTTCTGATGGTCTGCCTGGGGGAAATTAACACAGTCCTTTAAAAATCATTCAGCTGAAACAGAGAAGATCAAAATTACTAATCAGTAGAATGGTAGAGATGTCCATCTCCTGAGAGTTCTGGCAGAACTTTAGTCCTTTTCTTTGAATCCTCATTTGGAACCCCATATCTCAGTTGTTTTAAGATCTCTAGAAAAACAAACCAACCAGCCTCTGTGATAACAGCCCAGTCATCAGATCTGTTGTTTCCTTTTTCAACAATCAAGGAATGAGTATGTAACAGCTACAATTACACTTGATCCAGAACTATTCAACACAAAATAAAAAGAGATTGAGACAGTTTCTATTGTCAGAGAAATTGAAATCAATTTTATGTCAATGAGTAGAAGACATGAGAAAGGGTTACTTACACCTAACTAGTGCTTCTTTTGGAAGTTGAATATTTGTCTTTATAACAGAGAGTTGAAAATTTATGCATGTTAACTGAGTACTCAGAGATCTAGGGACCACACAGCCATGGTGCTCTTGGGAACAATTTCTAATAAGCTGAACAAAGGCTGAGGCTTGGTACAATTTTCCAATGTCTGAATTTGGGTTAAGAATAAAAAGCATTCATGAGTGAACACTGGTAGATCTATTCCAAGTCATATGCAGTTGTGGGATGATCTTTGGAATCTGGTACCCTGGTCTTGTATTTTGATGCTAATTTTGTTTACCTTGGAGAGGCTGGTGAAGAGGAGTGAATTAGTATACAGCTGACTTCTTGGAAAACTTCTGCCCACCTTAATTTGTAAAATAAATGCTAGAGCATGTGATTGGGCAGTAGAAAGGGAGGTGAAGTAAAAAAGTTTAGGAAGAGGAGAGGGAGACAAAGAAGAAGAGGAGGAGAGGAGGCAAGATGGCAGAGATGTATGTGTCTCTGGCAGTCTCAAGTATCATATCAAAAGTTTAGGTAATTGTGATAACAATTCTAATTGTTGGAGCATCTTGTAGGTTGAGTATTTGCTAATATATAAATCTATTTAGTTTCTCTTTAGGCATTAAGAGTCTCATTTCTACAGAGTAGTGAGAGTTGTTGTATCTACCACATGGGGGCGACAGAGTTGCCCCAGGAGCCATGTCTAGAGTCATGGAAGCCACAGAGCTGATCATTGGAGGCAACAACCACCCCAACATCTCTTGGGTCTCAGGCTGGCACCACTGGCAAGCCAGTGCTGCCTTTAGTGGAGGAACTTAGAGCAGAAACATGGCAGACAGGCTGAGAGATGCTGGGAGCTAGCCAGAGGCCTCCATTTTTTAAAATACTTCCCAAAACAGGTACCTTTGTGTCAGGATAAAGACAAGTGGGTTTAGGATCACCACTTTATCCAAGTTCTTTAAAAGGTGAAGTATGATAAGAATCTGAAAGTAAATATAAAGAGGAAGATGGGACCATGCTCAATTACATCATATTTGCCACAAAACAAAAACAAAAACAAAAAAACAACATCCAACCATTTCCATTAGGAGTGAAATTGGAAGGCATATTTTCATTCAGTAAATAAGACAGAGAGGAAAGGTTTTTGAATAAAAAATTTTGTAGTCCAGGACCTTAGGTTCATGTTCATAGTGTATTTGGCAATCAGTCTCCTGTGACCTCATCATCAGAGCTTCCTCAGGTGACAGCTCCTACCAAGGTGAACAAGGTGAAGGGCTGACATCATGAATCTGTGATTTCTGAAACTGAGTTGTATCAAAAGGCTGTGTCATTTTGACTGACAGTTCTCCCACAAAAAATGTAGAATAACAAACCATGGGAGCAAGCTGAAGAAGCATCCTCCTGAGGGATGCTCAGTGTAGTCCAGTGATTCTCAAAACAGCATAGACTAGTGATGTAGGCATGGTTGCTTCTCAGAGGTTATAGGTATGAAGATGCCGCACTTACAATATAGGATATGGATTAGTTGACTGAATCTGACCTGAAAGCCTTCTTGCTATGGTCTAGCTTCCATGGTACTAGAAAATCATCTACAAGCTGTACAAGGAGGAACAGAATCATACTCCTATCAGGCTGCAACACTTATGAACCACAACACAAGGAAACATGTCCATGGTGAGCTGGCAATAAAGACGCAGTAGAAGCACTTACCCTTGAAGGTGGCTGTCTGATTGGATGTAGAACCTAATTCCCTCAACAGGAGGAAAATCATGTCTGATTCTAGGAAAATAAAGCCAACATCTGAGGACCAAAAAAGAAAATGACCATAGAAAAGCACTTAATACCCCCATTCTGCAGATGCTGAAAAGCTACCTTCAGTCTCTGAGCTCCTTATCGCTCAGCCTGCCTGGATCATGACCAACTTCAGATTCTGAACTTGGTGCTGAGCACTTACCACCTACATGAACATAGGTGGGGAAAATTCTGCCTGAGGAGATCCTGCACAGGCTTAGGAGAAGGGTGTCTTTAATGCATCTCTACAGCTTGTAAGTTAGTGTCTGTCCCAGGTGACAAGTTCCCGCTGAAGAGCATGGAAATCCCAGTGGAGCATCATCCCTACCTTTATGTCACCCTGTCCTGAATAACAGCTATCTTGAGAGGCTGAACACAAACTTTATCTGAGCTCCTTGATATATCTGCCAGATCAGAAAGTTTGCACCAAACGGACAGCCCTCACTTTTCTCATTTTACTCCTTAGACTTAATTCTGAGCATTTTCCTTCACTATGATGCTCTCTTCTGGGATGCAGGACTCCTTGTCCTTACACAATTTCCATGTACACCTGAAAGTCCTTCCTATACAAGGTATAATAGACAGGCTTTCCCTGGGTTGGTCTTCTGTTTTCAACGTAGTGTTGATTGTTTCTAATATTCCCAACTCCTAGTTACAGGATTTTAGCTGTGAGTGAAATAAAGTAAATTGTAAAAGAAATTCGGTAGAATGCAGAAAGCTCATGCTGCCCTGGAGAGCCAGGTGACCAGGCAGAGGGAACATAGCTGAGGCTACCTGAGCTGAGCTCCATGAAGCACCTGAATTATCAGTATCTTGACTGACAGAGGCAGCAATGGGCTCTGAAACAACATGAAATTTTGTTTCCATTTCCACAAATCTAACGCATAGCTACCAAAAACATTGTGAACCCTTCTATGAAAGAGACACAGTTACCTGTACTTAAAGCCCTTAGTTAAGTGACTCTGATGTTACACTACAGATGTCTGAATAATGTGATAACTTCAGAGTTGTGTGTAGGAGAATTGTAAGTTCAAGGCTAGCCTTGGATACATGGAGACATGCAGTTTCAGAAAAGAAAACAAGTCTAAGGATGTCATGTGGAGTAATTAATATTCCCAGCATTATAATTTTATATAGAATCCTTTAAACAACCCCTGACTAATGTTAAAATTAAATACACACTATAGATCATAACATGATTCTAGAGAAAACTAGAAATTAAGAGGTAATGAATATTTTCCTAATTTTATAGAGGGTCACACCATGTAGCCTTTGCTGGTCCAACACTCACAACCACACCAGGACAGTTTTAAACTCAGAAAGCTCTGCCTGCCTCTATCCCTCAAACCACATGTTGACATTACAAGCCTGTGTCACCATAGTTAAATCTGTTATTGTTTTTACACATTTCTCATAATAGTTTATTCATTTCCCTTCATATTATTAATCTTTATGTCTCTTCATATCTACTCTCTGTTAGTCATTCAGGACACTCAGTTTGTTAGCATAGAACCCACCTCAGCATCTTTGACCAGCTAAGTATGTAGAGAGGATGGGTCACAGTCCTTCTCCAGATGTTGTGCTAGCATTATACAATGCTCATGTTATTTCTCTAAATAATCCTAGAGGTTCAGTGTACAATCAAAGCATGAACAATGGCATTACAGCTCATAGATATGATTGTCATTTTTGGTTTGTAAACTGGCTCAAATTCCTACTTTAAGTTATTGAGTGACAGGATACTTTCATTGGCACAAAACTACAATTGAGTAGATTCTTACATTTGATTTCATATCTTACACAGGTGTCCTCCTTCACTATATATATATATATATATATATATATATATATATATATATATTATCCTTCATAGACAAAGTCTCTTATACATTCCTGCTCTAGCCTATTGTATATGTAGCCCCCCAGGGACCCTTTTTTCTCTCTGTCCTTCAGATTTGATATTACAGGTATGTGTGAATTAGCCCAACATCACTTCTCTGTGTAAGGTTGTGTATTGTGCTTGGGTCATCATTTCCCTCTATCATATGCTTAACCTATAAATGTAGAGTTTTCACCTAACAGAAATCCCTCACTCAGAAGGCATGTATAGGAATCATGATGTAGACCTTGAAGTCTTCTATGGCTGATCTGTAAATCATGTTCTGAACTTAATCCACCTGGAGATAGTCGCCACACAATCTGTTTGAGTGATTTATAATGAGAATTTTGATTTATTTAAAAACATAGAAATGTTATGGGAATAAGTTTTTGTTTTATGTCAGTTATGTGATATGAGGCTGCTTCAGGTTGTCCATACCAGTGGTCTATAATTCTCCTCATGCTCTGGCAAGGGCATGATGCCAACTGCAGATAGTTTTGCCAAGTGTATGACATTTGGAATTCTAAGGACTCTTGAGAGGGTATATAAATAAAAGCACCCTAAATGGGTGTGGCTTCTGCTGCTCCTCCTGCTGCTAAGCTCTGTTTGCAGATTGTACCTTTTTGCGGGTGGTGATATCCTGGCAGGTGAAAAATCAAAATTTCCCCAAAGAACTTGATGTCCTTAATCAGTCGAAACTAGTCTAATGATACAGATGTCCCCTTTCCTATCTACCTTCCACTTCTAGTGTGGGTGGGTTTGAAAGATTGGAGAGGGTGGTAGAAATAGGTATCCATAAAGTAGCCACAAGTCTGGCTACAGTGATTCATAGTTCAGATGCCAATGATACTTACCCATCACTGAAAAATCAAATAGTCACTGTCCTCTTCAGCATTGACCTAGGTAGGCAGTTATAACTTTTCAGTGCTGATGAACACAGAAGGATTGGCAGTAGCAAAGAAATGAGGATGTAATTAGAGAAGCTGGTGCTCTGAAGATGTTAGGTCTGTTCCTGTGCCAGCACTAGAAAGCCAACATGTATCCAATGGAGATGACCATGACACTGACCAAGAATGCTTCCCTGAAGATGAACAATGTGGATAATACGTATTGCAAGGAAAAATGGTATAAGAGAACATGACTTGATAACATGTAGGAGGTGGTTCTGACATCACATTAGGAGTAACAACAAAAGAGATGAAAAGGTTGCTAGAAATGGATCAATATAAGGAAGACAGACAAACCAGGACCATAAGATGTCATATGGAGATAAGTTGCTTTTGATCTTTCCTCAACAAACTTGTCTTTGCCTGGAAATGATGCCTGGAAGCTTCAGCCAGAAGGCAGTACAAATGGAAGACTGTGGGGGGGGGGGGGGGGGGGGGGGGGGGGTGGGGGGGGGGGGGGGGGGGGGGGGGGGTGGGGGGGGGGGGGGGGGGGGGGGGGGGGGGGGGGGGGGGGGGGGGGGGGGGGGGGGGGGGGGGGGGGGGGGGGGGGGGGGGGGGGGGGGGGGGGGGGGGGGGGGTGGGGGGGGGGGGGGGGGGGGGGGGGGGGGTGGGGGGGGGGGTGGGGGGGGGGGGGGGGGGGGGGGGGGGGGGGTGGGGGGGGGGGGGGGGGGGGGGGGGGGGTGGGGGGGGGGGGGGGGGGGTGGGGGGGGGGGGGGGGGGGGGGGGGGGGGGGGGGGGGGGGGGGGGGGGGGGGGGGGGGGGGGGGGGGGGGGGGGGGGGGGGGGGGGGGGGGGGGGGGGGGGGGGGGGGGGGGGGGGGGGGGGGGGGGGTGGGGGGGGGGGGGGGGGGGGGGGGTGGGGGGGGGGGGGGGGGGGGGGGGGGGGGGGGGGGGGGGGGGGGGGGGGGGGGGGGGGGGGGGGGGGGGGGGGGGGGGGGGGGGGGGGGGGGGGGGGGGGGGGGGGGGGGGGGGGGGGGGGGGGGGGGGGTGGGGGGGGGGGGGGGGGGGGGGGGGGGGGGGGGGGGGGGGGGGGGGGGGGGGGGGGGGGGGGGGGGGGGGGGGGGGGGGGGGGGGGGGGGGGGGGGGGGGGGGGGGGGGGGGGGGGGGGGGGGGGGGGGGGGGGGGGGGGGGGGGGGGGGGGGGGGGGGGGGGGGGGGGGGGGGGGGGGGGGGGGGGGGGGGGGTGGGGGGGGGGGGGGGGGGGGGGGGGGGGGGGGGGGGGGGGGGGGGGGGGGGGGGGGGGGGGGGGGGGGGGGGGGGGGGGGGGGGGGGGTGGGGGGGGGGGGGGGGGGGGGGGGGGGGGGGGGGGGGGGGGGGGGGGGGGGGGGGGGGGGGGGGGGGGGGGGGGGGGGGGGGGGGGGGGGGGGGGGGGGGGGGGGGGGGGGGGGGGGGGGTGGGGGGGGGGGGGGGGGGGGGGGGGGGGGGGGGGGGGGGGGGGGGGGGGGGGGGGGGGGGGGGGGGGGGGGGGGGGGGGGGGGGGGGGGGGGGGGGGGGGGGGGGGGGGGGGGGGGGGGGGGGGGGGGGGGGGGGGGGGGGGGGGGGGGGGGGGGGGGGGGGGGGGGGGGGGGGGGGGGGGGGGGGGGGGGGGGGGGGGGGGGGGGGGGGGGGGGGGGGGGGGGGGGGGGGGGGGGGGGGGGGGGGGGGGGGGGGGGGGGGGGGGGGGGGGGGGGGGGGGGGGGGGGGGGGGGGGGGGGGGGGGGGGGGGGGGGGGGGGGGGGGGGGGGGGGGGGGGGGGGGGGGGGGGGGGGGGGGGGGGGGGGGGGGGGGGGGGGGGTGGGGGGGGGGGGGGGGGGGGGGGGGGGGGGGGGGGGGGGGGGGGGGGGGGGGGGGGGGGGGGGGGGGGGGGGGGGGGGGGGGGGGGGGGGGGGGGGGGGGGGGGGGGGGGGGGGGGGGGGGGGGGGGGGGGGGGGGGGGGGGGGGGGGGGGGGGGGGGGGGGGGGGGGGGGGGGGGGGGGGGGGGGGGGGGGGGGGGGGGGGGGGGGGGGGGGGGGGGGGGGGGGGGGGGGGGGGGGGGGGGGGGGGGGGGGGGGGGGGGGGGGGGGGGGGGGGGGGGGGGGGGGGGGGGGGGGGGGGGGGGGGGGGGGGGGGGGGGGGGGGGGGGGGGTGGGGGGGGGGGGGGGGGGGGGGGGGGGGGGGGGGGGGGGGGGGGGGGGGGGGGGGGGGGGGGGGGGGGGGGGGGGGGGGGGGGGGGGGGGGGGGGGGGGGGGGGGGGGGGGGGGGGGGGGGGGGGGGGGGGGGGGGGGGGGGGGGGGGGGGGGGGGGGGGGGGGGGGGGGGGGGGGGGGGGGGGGGGGGGGGGGGGGGGGGGGGGGGGGGGGGGGGGGGGGGGGTGGGGGGGGGGGGGGGGGGGGGGGGGGGGGGGGGGGGGGGGGGGGGGGGGGGGGGGGGGGGGGGGGGGGGGGGGGGGGGGGGGGGGGGGGGGGGGGGGGGGGGGGGGGGGGGGGGGGGGGGGGGGGGGGGGGGGGGGGGGGGGGGGGGGGGGGGGGGGGGGGGGGGGGGGGGGGTGGGGGGGGGGGGGGGGGGGGGGGGGGGGGGGGGGGGGGGGGGGGGGGGGGGGGGGGGGGGGGGGGGGGGGGGGGGGGGGGGGGGGGGGGGGGGGGGGGGGGGGGGGGGGGGGGGGGGGGGGGGGGGGGGGGGGGGGGGGGGGGGGGGGGGGGGGGGGGGGGGGGGGGGGGGGGGGGGGGGGGGGGGGGGGGGGGGGGGGGGGGGGGGGGGGGGGGGGGGGGGGGGGGGGGGGGGGGGGGGGGGGGGGGGGGGGGGGGGGGGGGGGGGGGGGGGGGGGGGGGGGGGGGGGGGGGGGGGGGGGGGGGGGTGGGGGGGGGGGGGGGGGGGGGGGGGGGGGGGGGGGGGGGGGGGGGGGGGGGGGGGGGGGGGGGGGGGGGGGGGGGGGGGGGGGGGGGGGGGGGGGGGGGGGGGGGGGGGGGGGGGGGGGGGGGGGGGGGGGGGGGGGGGGGGGGGGGGGGGGGGGGGGGGGGGGGGGGGGGGGGGGGGGGGGGGGGGGGGGGGGGGGGGGGGGGGGGGGGGGGGGGGGGGGGGGGGGGGGGGGGGGGGGGGGGGGGGGGGGGGGGGGGGGGGGGGGGGGGGGGGGGGGGGGGGGGGGGGGGGGGGGGGGGTGGGGGGGGGGGGGGGGGGGGGGGGGGGGGGGGGGGGGGGGGGGGGGGGGGGGGGGGGGGGGGGGGGGGGGGGGGGGGGGGGGGGGGGGGGGGGGGGGGGGGGGGGGGGGGGGGGGGGGGGGGGGGGGGGGGGGGGTGGGGGGGGGGGGGGGGGGGGGGGGGGGGGGGGGGGGGGGGGGGGGGGGGGGGGGGGGGGGGGGGGGGGGGGGGGGGGGGGGGGGGGGGGGGGGGGGGGGGGGGGGGGGGGGGGGGGGGGGGGGGGGGGGGGGGGGGGGGGGGGGGGGGGGGGGGGGGGGGGGGGGGGGGGGGGGGGGGGGGGGGGGGGGGGGGGGGGGGGGGGGGGGGGGGGGGGGGGGGGGGGGGGGGGGGGGGGGGGGGGGGGGGGGGGGGGGGGGGGGGGGGGGGGGGGGGGGGGGGGGGGGGGGGGGGGGGGGGGGGGGGGGGGGGGGGGGGGGGGGGGGGGGGGGGGGGGGGGGGGGGGGGGGGGGGGGGGGGGGGGGGGGGGGGGGGGGGGGGGGGGGGGGGGGGGGGGGGGGGGGGGGGTGGGGGGGGGGGGGGGGGGGGGGGGGGGGGGGGGGGGGGGGGGGGGGGGGGGGGGGGGGGGGGGGGGGGGGGGGGGGGGGGGGGGGGGGGGGGGGGGGGGGGGGGGGGGGGGGGGGGGGGGGGGGGGGGGGGGGGGGGGGGGGGGGGGGGGGGGGGGGGGGGGGGGGGGGGGGGGGGGGGGGGGGGGGGGGGGGGGGGGGGGGGGGGGGGGGGGGGGGGGGGGGGGGGGGGGGGGGGGGGGGGGGGGGGGGGGGGGGGGGGGGGGGGGGGGGGGGGGGGGGGGGGGGGGGGGGGGGGGGGGGGGGGGGGGGGGGGGGGGGGGGGGGGGGGGGGGGGGGGGGGGGGGGGGGGGGGGGGGGGGGGGGGGGGGGGGGGGGGGGGGGGGGGGGGGGGGGGGGGGGGGGGGGGGGGGGGGGGGGGGGGGGGGGGGGGGGGGGGGGGGGGGGGGGGGGGGGGGGGGGGGGGGGGGGGGGGGGGGGGGGGGGGGGGGGGGGGGGGGGGGGGGGGGGGGGGGGGGGGGGGGGGGGGGGGGGGGGGGGGGGGGGGGGGGGGGGGGGGGGGGGGGGGGGGGGGGGGGGGGGGGGGGGGGGGGGGGGGGGGGGGGGGGGGGGGGGGGGGGGGGGGGGGGGGGGGGGGGGGGGGGGGGGGGGGGGGGGGGGGGGGGGGGGGGGGGGGGGGGGGGGGGGGGGGGGGGGGGGGGGGGGGGGGGGGGGGGGGGGGGGGGGGGGGGGGGGGGGGGGGGGGGGGGGGGGGGGGGGGGGGGGGGGGGGGGGGGGGGGGGGGGGGGGGGGGGGGGGGGGGGGGGGGGGGGGGGGGGGGGGGGGGGGGGGGGGGGGGGGGGGGGGGGGGGGGGGGGGGGGGGGGGGGGGGGGGGGGGGGGGGGGGGGGGGGGGGGGGGGGGGGGGGGGGGGGGGGGGGGGGGGGGGGGGGGGGGGGGGGGGGGGGGGGGGGGGGGGGGGGGGGGGGGGGGGGGGGGGGGGGGGGGGGGGGGGGGGGGGGGGGGGGGGGGGGGGGGGGGGGGGGGGGGGGGGGGGGGGGGGGGGGGGGGGGGGGGGGGGGGGGGGGGGGGGGGGGGGGGGGGGGGGGGGGGGGGGGGGGGGGGGGGGGGGGGGGGGGGGGGGGGGGGGGGGGGGGGGGGGGGGGGGGGGGGGGGGGGGGGGGGGGGGGGGGGGGGGGGGGGGGGGGGGGGGGGGGGGGGGGGGGGGGGGGGGGGGGGGGGGGGGGGGGGGGGGGGGGGGGGGGGGGGGGGGGGGGGGGGGGGGGGGGGGGGGGGGGGGGGGGGGGGGGGGGGGGGGGGGGGGGGGGGGGGGGGGGGGGGGGGGGGGGGGGGGGGGGGGGGGGGGGGGGGGGGGGGGGGGGGGGGGGGGGGGGGGGGGGGGGGGGGGGGGGGGGGGGGGGGGGGGGGGGGGGGGGGGGGGGGGGGGGGGGGGGGGGGGGGGGGGGGGGGGGGGGGGGGGGGGGGGGGGGGGGGGGGGGGGGGGGGGGGGGGGGGGGGGGGGGGGGGGGGGGGGGGGGGGGGGGGGGGGGGGGGGGGGGGGGGGGGGGGGGGGGGGGGGGGGGGGGGGGGGGGGGGGGGGGGGGGGGGGGGGGGGGGGGGGGGGGGGGGGGGGGGGGGGGGGGGGGGGGGGGGGGGGGGGGGGGGGGGGGGGGGGGGGGGGGGGGGGGGGGGGGGGGGGGGGGGGGGGGGGGGGGGGGGGGGGGGGGGGGGGGGGGGGGGGGGGGGGGGGGGGGGGGGGGGGGGGGGGGGGGGGGGGGGGGGGGGGGGGGGGGGGGGGGGGGGGGGGGGGGGGGGGGGGGGGGGGGGGGGGGGGGGGGGGGGGGGGGGGGGGGGGGGGGGGGGGGGGGGGGGGGGGGGGGGGGGGGGGGGGGGGGGGGGGGGGGGGGGGGGGGGGGGGGGGGGGGGGGGGGGGGGGGGGGGGGGGGGGGGGGGGGGGGGGGGGGGGGGGGGGGGGGGGGGGGGGGGGGGGGGTGGGGGGGGGGGGGGGGGGGGGGGGGGGGGGGGGGGGGGGGGGGGGGGGGGGGGGGGGGGGGGGGGGGGGGGGGGGGGGGGGGGGGGGGGGGGGGGGGGGGGGGGGGGGGGGGGGGGGGGGGGGGGGGGGGGGGGGGGGGGGGGGGGGGGGGGGGGTGTGGGGGGGGGGGGGGGGGGGGGGGGGGGGGGGGGGGGGGGGGGGGGGGGGGGGGGGGGGGGGGGGGGGGGGGGGGGGGGGGGGGGGGGGGGGGGGGGGGGGGGGGGGGGGGGGGGGGGGGGGGGGGGGGGGGGGGGGGGGGGGGGGGGGGGGGGGGGGGGGGGGGGGGGGGGGGGGGGGGGGGGGGGGGGGGGGGGGGGGGGGGGGGGGGGGGGGGGGGGGGGGGGGGGGGGGGGGGGGGGGGGGGGGGGGGGGGGGGGGGGGGGGGGGGGGGGGGGGGGGGGGGGGGGGGGGGGGGGGGGGGGGGGGGGGGGGGGGGGGGGGGGGGGGGGGGGGGGGGGGGGGGGGGGGGGGGGGGGGGGGGGGGGGGGGGGGGGGGGGGGGGGGGGGGGGGGGGGGGGGGGGGGGGGGGGGGGGGGGGGGGGGGGGGGGGGGGGGGGGGGGGGGGGGGGGGGGGGGGGGGGGGGGGGGGGGGGGGGGGGGGGGGGGGGGGGGGGGGGGGGGGGGGGGGGGGGGGGGGGGGGGGGGGGGGGGGGGGGGGGGGGGGGGGGGGGGGGGGGGGGGGGGGGGGGGGGGGGGGGGGGGGGGGGGGGGGGGGGGGGGGGGGGGGGGGGGGGGGGGGGGGGGGGGGGGGGGGGGGGGGGGGGGGGGGGGGGGGGGTGGGGGGGGGGGGGGGGGGGGGGGGGGGGGGGGGGGGGGGGGGGGGGGGGGGGGGTGGGGGGGGGGGGGGGGGGGGGGGGGGGGGGGGGGGGGGGGGGGGGGGGGGGGGGGGGGGGGGGGGGGGGGGGGGGGGGGGGGGGGGGGGGGGGGGGGGGGGGGGGGGGGGGGGGGGGGGGGGGGGGGGGGGGGGGGGGGGGGGGGGGGGGGTGGGGGGGGGGGGGGGGGGGGGGGGGGGGGGGGGGGGGGGGGGGGGGGGGGGGGGGGGGGGGGGGGGGGGGGGGGGGGGGGGGGGGGGGGGGGGGGGGGGGGGGGGGGGGGGGGGGGGGGGGGGGGGGGGGGGGGGGGGGGGGGGGGGGGGGGGGGGGGGGGGGGGGGGGGGGGGGGGGGGGGGGGGGGGGGGGGGGGGGGGGGGGGGGGGGGGGGGGGGGGGGGGGGGGGGGGGGGGGGGGGGGGGGGGGGGGGGGGGGGGGGGGGGGGGGGGGGGGGGGGGGGGGGGGGGGGGGGGGGGGGGGGGGGGGGGGGGGGGGGGGGGGGGGGGGGGGGGGGGGGGGGGTGGGGGGGGGGGGGGGGGGGGGGGGGGGGGGGGGGGGGGGGGGGGGGGGGGGGGGGGGGGGGGGGGGGGGGGGGGGGGGGGGGGGGGGGGGGGGGGGGGGGGGGGGGGGGGGGGGGGGGGGGGGGGGGGGGGGGGGGGGGGGGGGGGGGGGGGGGGGGGGGGGGGGGGGGGGGGGGGGGGGGGGGGGGGGGGGGGGGGGGGGGGGGGGGGGGGGGGGGGGGGGGGGGGGGTGGGGGGGGGGGGGGGGGGGGGGGGGGGGGGGGGGGGGGGGGGGGGGGGGGGGGGGGGGGGGGGGGGGGGGGGGGGGGGGGGGGGGGGGGGGGGGGGGGGGGGGGGGGGGGGGGGGGGGGGGGGGGGGGGGGGGGGGGGGGGGGGGGGGGGGGGGGGGGGGGGGGGGGGTGGGGGGGGGGGGGGGGGGGGGGGGGGGGGGGGGGGGGGGGGGGGGGGGGGGGGGGGGGGGGGGGGGGGGGGGGGGGGGGGGGGGGGGGGGGGGGGGGGGGGGGGGGGGGGGGGGGGGGGGGGGGGGGGGGGGGGGGGGGGGGGGGGGGGGGGGGGGGGGGGGGGGGGGGGGGGGGGGGGGGGGGGGGGGGGGGGGGGTGGGGGGGGGGGGGGGGGGGGGGGGGGGGGGGGGGGGGGGGGGGGGGGGGGGGGGGGGGGGGGGGGGGGGGGGGGGGGGGGGGGGGGGGGGGGGGGGGGGGGGGGGGGGGGGGGGGGGGGGGGGGGGGGGGGGGGGGGGGGTGGGGGGGGGGGGGGGGGGGGGGGGGGGGGGGGGGGGGGGGGGGGGGGGGGGGGGGGGGGGGGGGGGGGGGGGGGGGGGGGGGGGGGGGGGGGGGGGGGGGGGGGGGGGGGGGGGGGGGGGGGGGGGGGGGGGGGGGGGGGGGGGGGGGGGGGGGGGGGGGGGGGGGGGGGGGGGGGGGGGGGGGGGGGGGGGGGGGGGGGGGGGGGGGGGGGGGGGGGGGGGGGGGGGGGGGGGTGGGGGGGGGGGGGGGGGGGGGGGGGGGGGGGGGGGGGGGGGGGGGGGGGGGGGGGGGGGGGGGGGGGGGGGGGGGGGGGGGGGGGGGGGGGGGGGGGGGGGGGGGGGGGGTGGGGGGGGGGGGGGGGGGGGGGGGGGGGGGGGGGGGGGGGGGGGGGGGGGGGGGGGGGGGGGGGGGGGGGGGGGGGGGGGGGGGGGGGGGGGGGGGGGGGGGGGGGGGGGGGGGGGGGGGGGGGGGGGGGGGGGGGGGGGGGGGGGGGGGGGGGGGGGGGGGGGGGGGGGGGGGGGGGGGGGGGGGGGGGGGGGGGGGGGGGGGGGGGGGGGGGGGGTGGGGGGGGGGGGGGGGGGGGGGGGGGGGGGGGGGGGGGGGGGGGGGGGGGGGGGGGGGGGGGGGGGGGGGGGGGGGGGGGGGGGGGGGGGGGGGGGGGGGGGGGGGGGGGGGGGGGGGGGGGGGGGGGGGGGGGGGGGGGGGGGGGGGTGGGGGGGGGGGGGGGGGGGGGGGGGGGGGGGGGGGGGGGGGGGGGGGGGGGGGGGGGGGGGGGGGGGGGGGGGGGGGGGGGGGGGGGGGGGGGGGGGGGGGGGGGGGGGGGGGGGGGGGGGGGGGGGGGGGGGGGGGGGGGGGGGGGGGGGGGGGGGGGGGGGGGGGGGGGGGGGGGGGGGGGGGGGGGGGGGGGGGGGGGGGGGGGGGGGGGGGGGGGGGGGGGGGGTGGGGGGGGGGGGGGGGGGGGGGGGGGGGGGGGGGGGGGGGGGGGGGGGGGGGGGGGGGGGGGGGGGGGGGGGGGGGGGGGGGGGGGGGGGGGGGGGGGGGGGGGGGGGGGGGGGGGGGGGGGGGGGGGGGGGGGGGGGGGGGGGGGGGGGGGGGGGGGGGGGGGGGGGGGGGGGGGGGGGGGGGGGGGGGGGGGGGGGGGGTGGGGGGGGGGGGGGGGGGGGGGGGGGGGGGGGGGGGGGGGGGGGGGGGGGGGGGGGGGGGGGGGGGGGGGGGGGGGGGGGGGGGGGGGGGGGGGGGGGGGGGGGGGGGGGGGGGGGGGGGGGGGGGGGGGGGGGGGGGGGGGGGGGGGGGGGGGGGGGGGGGGTGGGGGGGGGGGGGGGGGGGGGGGGGGGGGGGGGGGGGGGGGGGGGGGGGGGGGGGGGGGGGGGGGGGGGGGGGGGGGGGGGGGGGGGGGGGGGGGGGGGGGGGGGGGGGGGGGGGGGGGGGGGGGGGGGGGGGGGGGGGGGGGGGGGGGGGGGGGGGGGGGGGGGGGGGGGGGGGGGGGGGGGGGGGGGGGGGGGGGGGGGGGGGTGTGGGGGGGGGGGGGGGGGGGGGGGGGGGGGGGGGGGGGGGGGGGGGGGGGGGGGGGGGGGGGGGGGGGGGGGGGGGGGGGGGGGGGGGGGGGGGGGGGGGGGGGGGGGGGGGTGGGGGGGGGGGGGGGGGGGGGGGGGGGGGGGGGGGGGGGGGGGGGGGGGGGGGGGGGGGGGGGGGGGGGGGGGGGGGGGGGGGGGGGGGGGGGGGGGGGGGGGGGGGGGGGGGGGGGGGTGGGGGGGGGGGGGGGGGGGGGGGGGGGGGGGGGGGGGGGGGGGGGGGGGGGGTGGGGGGGGGGGGGGGGGGGGGGGGGGGGGGGGGGGGGGGGGGGGGGGGGGGGGGGGGGGGGGGGGGGGGGGGGGGGGGGGGGGGGGGGGGGGGGGGGGGGGGGGGGGGGGGGGGGGGGGGGGGGGGGGGGGGGGGGGGGGGGGGGGGGGGGGGGGGGGGGGGGGGGGGGGGGGGGGGGGGGGGGGGGGGGGGGGGGGGGGGGGGGGGGGGGGGGGGGGGGGGGGGGGGGGGGGGGGGGGGGGGGGGGGGGGGGGGGGGGGGGGTGGGGGGGGGGGGGGGGGGGGGGGGGGGGGGGGGGGGGGGGGGGGGGGGGGGGGGGGGGGGGGGGGGGGGGGGGGGGGGGGGGGGGGGGGGGGGGGGTGGGGGGGGGGGGGGGGGGGGGGGGGGGGGGGGGGGGGGGGGGGGGGGGGGGGGGGGGGGGGGGGGGGGGGGGGGGGGGGGGGGGGGGGGGGGGGGGGGGGGGGGGGGGGGGGGGGGGGGGGGGGGGGGGGGGGGGGGGGGGGGGGGGGGGGGGGGGGGGGGGGGGGGGGGGGGGGGGGGGGGGGGGGGGGGGGGGGGGGGGGGGGGGGGGGGGGGGGGGGGGGGGGGGGGGGGGGGGGGGGGGGGGGGGGGGGGGGGGGGGGGGGGGGGGGGGGGGGGGGGGGGGGGGGGGGGGGGGGGGGGGGGGGGGGGGGGGGGGGGGGGGGGGGGGGGGGGGGGGGGGGGGGGGGGGGGGGGGGGGGGGGGGGGGGGGGGGGGGGGGGGGGGGGGGGGGGGGGGGGGGGGGGGGGGGGGGGGGGGGGGGGGGGGGGGGGGTGGGGGGGGGGGGGGGGGGGGGGGGGGGGGGGGGGGGGGGGGGGGGGGGGGGGGGTGGGGGGGGGGGGGGGGGGGGGGGGGGGGGGGGGGGGGGGGGGGGGGGGGGGGGGGGGGGGGGGGGGGGGGGGGGGGGGGGGGGGGTGGGGGGGGGGGGGGGGGGGGGGGGGGGGGGGGGGGGGGGGGGGGGGGGGGGGGGGGGGGGGGGGGGGTGGGGGGGGGGGGGGGGGGGGGGGGGGGGGGGGGGGGGGGGGGGGGGGGGGGGGGGGGGGGGGGGGGGGGGGGGGGGGGGGGGGGGGGGGGGGGGGGGGGGGGGGGGGGGGGGGGGGGGGGGGGGGGGGGGTGGGGGGGGGGGGGGGGGGGGGGGGGGGGGGGGGGGGGGGGGGGGGGGGGGGGGGGGGGGGGGGGGGGGGGGGGGGGGGGGGGGGGGGGGGGGGGGGGGGGTGGGGGGGGGGGGGGGGGGGGGGGGGGGGGGGGGGGGGGGGGGGGGGGGGGGGGGGGGGGGGGGGGGGGGGGGGGGGGGGGGGGGGGGGGGGGGGGGGGGGGGGGGGGTGGGGGGGGGGGGGGGGGGGGGGGGGGGGGGGGGGGGGGGGGGGGGGGGGGGGGGGGGGGGGGGGGGGGGGGGGGGGGGGGGGGGGGGGGGGGGGGGGGGGGGGGGGGGGGGGGGGGGGTGGGGGGGGGGGGGGGGGGGGGGGGGGGGGGGGGGGGGGGGGGGGGGGGGGGGGGGGGGGGGGGGGGGGGGGGGGGGGGTGGGGGGGGGGGGGGGGGGGGGGGGGGGGGGGGGGGGGGGGGGGGGGGGGGGGGGGGGGGGGGGGGGGTGGGGGGGGGGGGGGGGGGGGGGGGGGGGGGGGGGGGGGGGGGGGGGGGGGGGGGGGGGGGGGGGGGGGGGGGGGGGGGGGGGGGGGGGGGGGGGGGGGGGGGGGGGGGGGTGGGGGGGGGGGGGGGGGGGGGGGGGGGGGGGGGGGGGGGGGGGGTGGGGGGGGGGGGGGGGGGGGGGGGGGGGGGGGGGGGGGGGGGGGGGGGGGGGGGGGGGGGGGTGGGGGGGGGGGGGGGGGGGGGGGGGGGGGGGGGGGGGGGGGGGGGGGGGGGGGGGGGGGGGGGGGGGGGGGGGGGGGGGGGGGGGGGGGGGGGGGGGGGGGGGGGGGGGGGGGGGGGGGGGGGGGGGGGGGGGGGGGGGGGGGGGGGGGGGGGGGGGTGGGGGGGGGGGGGGGGGGGGGGGGGGGGGGGGGGGGGGGGGGGGGTGGGGGGGGGGGGGGGGGGGGGGGGGGGGGGGGGGGGGGGGGGGGGGGGGGGGGGGGGGGGGGGGGGGGGGGGGGGGGGGGGGGGGGGGGGGGGGGGGGGGGGGGGGGGGGGGGGGGGGGGGGGGGGGGGGGGGGGGGGGGGGGGGGGGGGGGGGGGGGGGGGGGGGGGGGGGGGGGGGGGGGGGGGGGGGGGGGGGGGGGGGGGGGGGGGGGGGGGGGGGGGGGGGGGGGGGGGGGGGTGGGGGGGGGGGGGGGGGGGGGGGGGGGGGGGGGGGGGGGGGGGGGGGGGGGGGGTGGGGGGGGGGGGGGGGGGGGGGGGGGGGGGGGGGGGGGGGGGGGGGGGGGGGGGGGGGGGGGGGGGGGGGGGGGGGGGGGGGGGGGGGGGGGGGGGGGGGGGGGGGGGGGGGGGGGGGGGGGGGGGGGGGGGGGGGGGGGGGGGGGGGGGGGGTGGGGGGGGGGGGGGGGGGGGGGGGGGGGGGGGGGGGGGGGGGGGGGGGGGGGGGGGGGGGGGGGGGGGGGGGGGGGGGGGGGGGGGGGGGGGGGGGGGGGGGGGGGGGGGGGGGGGGGGGGGGGGGGGGGGGGGGGGGGGGGGGGGGGGGGGGTGGGGGGGGGGGGGGGGGGGGGGGGGGGGGGGGGGGGGGGGGGGGGGGGGGGGGGGGGGGGGGGGGGGGGGGGGGGGGGGGGGGGGTGGGGGGGGGGGGGGGGGGGGGGGGGGGGGGGGGGGGGGGGGGGGGGGGGGGGGGGGGGGGGGGGGGGGGGGGGGGGGGGGGGGGGGGGGTGGGGGGGGGGGGGGGGGGGGGGGGGGGGGGGGGGGGGGGGGGGGGGGGGGGGGGGGGGGGGGGGGGGGGGGGGGGGGGGGGGGGGGGGGGGGGGGGGGGGGGGGGGGGGGGGGGGTGGGGGGGGGGGGGGGGGGGGGGGGGGGGGGGGGGGGGGGGGGGGGGGGGGGGGGGGGGGGGGGGGGG
>NW_023046326.1:0-40000 GCF_011762505.2 Arvicanthis niloticus
CTTCCCCCTCCATCATGATCCATGCAATCTAAAAGTCCCACCTCTGTCTTCCTGCCAGCCATTGGCTGTATGTCAATCAAAGCCAGCTGGGGACCAGGACCCTCAGTATCTGGAAATGTGGCTTTGGGGAGCCAATTTAAGACAAAGCATTAGAACCAATCCCCAACACATCTGAAACCTGTTTATATATTTTAATTTGAAACATCTTAATAAAGCAAACCTGACTGCCTTTTTTTAACAAGAGACCTAACAGTTTTAGCTAATTAACCAATGAACTAACACAATAGTGGATTACCTTGAAGAAAGGAGCTAGTTGCCTGTTGTCTAGCTGTTAAGCTACAAGTAGCCATCGATGCGATAGAACTTGAAGAAGGATAAATTGATGACAGAGACTAGTCTATTCTTCATTAGCCATGCAGTTGCCCCAGGCTCCTGCATCTCTCTGGCACCGAGGGCAGAGGCAGTCTTTGGCCATCAGGACCAAAAGATAAAGAGGCTTTTCCTATGGAGGAGGGACACGGGAAAGACTGAGCTCACCTTGTCTAAAGCAACATGTGACAGACAATTCTCTAGTTGTCCTCTGTTTGTCCACAGTTCAGACCAGGCCTTGGCAGCAGGCAAGGCATTGGGGCAGTTATGCCCAGTGTTATTATGCCACAATTCAGGTGGCATCCTCATCAGTCACATATTAGGCACTGGGGGCTGGGGAGATGACCCAATCATCTACATGAGCTTGAGGATCTGAGTGTGACCGTCTAGATTACACAGCAGAAAGCTGGAGGACATTGTATGCTCCTGTAATCTCGGTCTCATGAAGCAGAGGTAAGGAAGATTCCTGCTTCTTGCTGGCCAGCCATCTCAATTCCATCAGCCAGCTCCTCCAAGTTCAATGAGAGACACTGACTCAAAAATAAGGTGAAGGCTACAAGAAGACCTACAGAGTTAACTAACCTGGCCCAAGAGGGCTCCCAGAGACTCAACCACAAACCAAAGAGCATGCAGGGGCTGGACCTAGGCCCCCTACACAGTTATAGCCAATGTGTGGCGTGGTCTTTGTGTGGGTCCCCTAACAATTGGAGTGGGGGCTGACGCTGACTCTGTTGCCTGCCATTGGATCCCCTTCTCCTAGCTGGACTGCTTTGTTGGGCCTCAGTGGGAGAGGATGCACTTAGTCCTGCTGTGACTGGATGTCTCAGGATGGGGTGCTCCTCAATGGGGGGTTTCTTTGAGGAGAAGGAAAGGGGGGGCCATGGGGGAAGAGATTTGTAAGGGTGGGACTGGGAGGAGAGGAGGGAGGGAGCTGTGATTGGGATGTAATGTAAATAAATAATTAATGAAAAATTAGGTGCTGTCCAACAGCATAGCTCAGTGGGTGAAGGGGTTTGCGGCTAAGCCTGACATCTTGAGTTCAATCCCTGGAGCCTACATACTGGAGGGAGACTCTAGGTCCTGCAGGTTATCCTCTGACCTCTGCATACACACACACACACACACACACACACATACACACACACACTCCAAATAAAAATTAATGGGCTAGAAAGATGGCTCAGCCGTTAAAGGTTAGGCTCACAACCAAAAATTATTAAATAAATACAAAAAATGATGGCAGAGGGCAGCTGAAGAATGAGTGGTGGTCTGAATGAGAATGGCCCTGTGGGCTCATATATTATAATGTTTAGTCCTCAGGGGGTGGAACTGTTTGAAAGGATTAGAAGGATTAGGAGATGTGGCCTTGTTGAAGTATGTCACTCTGTTGAGCTTTCAAAACTGTGGAGAGCTTTGGGGGCTGCTACTAGAAACTTGGCAAGAATTTGACATCGGGCCAGGACATGGAAGTAAGTTCAGGCAGAAATCTGACTTTGGGCTAGGACAGGGAAGTAGGCTCTTGGTCATCCTGATAAGCTCCTAGAAACAGTGATCACAGAACTTTGTTTATTGTCTCAATTGTTCCTTGACTATTTGCATTTATTGTATTGCTAGTTCCTCAGCCTAGAACTGACCTTATTATTTGCATGTAATTAAAATGGTATAAGAGCAGACTGGGAAAAATAAACCCACTTCAGCCTCAGCGCTGGATTGGGGGTCATGGTATAATGTTGTCTAATTTTCTTTTTCTTTTTAATCCTGGCTGCCTCCCTGAAGAACTCATTGACTGACTGAGCTGTCTTGGTCAAGTTGGTGCCTCAACATTAGAGTTCCAGTAAGCAGGATACAGTGAAGGACACAATGGGAATAGGAAGCACATTCAGAGGAAAGTAAAGATTTGGGCCAGAAGTTAATAAACCCCGTAAGAATGGGACAAGGTCATGGTAAAATGCTTTTAGTGCTTTTAGAGTTATGCTAAAATCTAGAGAAGTAAAGATAATTCTCATAGATGCTTTTAGTCTTTGGACTGACTAGAGATAGTTTACACCCTAGACATGAGAGAGAATGGGTTTCAGAAAAGCAGTTCTCTCCGCTTGTCCAGGGATGGTTTGGCAATGAATGTAACCTGTTTCAGAGATCTCCTAGGGACAGGAGGAGGTCGAGATATGTCCTGCCTCCTCCTTTGCTCCTACTGGAGAAATGCTTAGTTCTGGTTCTGGGTACCTTAGGTAGGATATCTGGGTCCCTTTGGCACATCTAGTTCTCTTTCCTCTGTCTATTGTCTGTCCTTGATGTACCAATCTGTCCATGTCTGTCAGTTTATGTCTGTGGTTTGGTTTTGTTGCTTGATTGTTGCTCTGTGTTTCATGATCAAAAGAAAAAATGGTTAAAACTTTAACTGCTGGCCATTCATTCATTCTTGTCTTGATTTAGTTTTAACTCATTTTAAAAAAAACAGCTTCAATTGGCCTTTGGAGCCTTGAACCTAAAGCTAGGAGTCTAGAACAGCTGGAGAAGTCCTGCCAGGGGCTGATTGTCTATACAAGCCACTCTTAAAGGGGCCAACAGCTTTTTGGCTTTTCTAGACAGGAAGCTGATGGCTGTTTTTCCTAGCAAAAAAAATCTCTGTGACTGTGATTATTGGGTTCAGCAGGTAACAAGGTGCTCCTCTCTTGAAATTATAACTAGAAAAAAATAAGAAAAATTTGTTTGGTCTAAATATATAAGATTTGTGTAGCCACTTCATTTTGTTTCTGACAGGTTTTAAATGTATAAATCTGCTCTGCATGTCTTGGTTATAGATTATTGGTTATTATAAGTTATTAGGTATGATTAAAAATTTGTAACATTGGTAACAGAAAATTAACTTAAAACTGATAACTCAGAGTTGGAGTCATTCAGAACAACATGTGGCATGAGCCTACCCAGGGAAACAAGGTCTCTAAAGATACCTATAATATTACCTAAATTGAGTAATATTTTATGTAATTCTTATGCTAGAAGCTAGAGTTATAAGAGATCAGATTTAGGGCAGTGTCTTTTTGGTGAGGTATTGGAGTCTGCACCATCCCGCGTTCCTGTGCAGGAATTGGCAGCCAAATTTTGTAGCATGGGGGTGATGCACTTGATGTTGATTTTAGGGAGACTAGATTGTTGGAGGTTGAATTTTGCTTTCCAAAGTTGTGGTTGTGCTCTGGTGTGGCCAGGGAAACTTGAAGATTGCGGTTGAACTGCCAGTGTTCCATTAGCTGCAGTTTTCAGTTCAATTACAGACTCAGGATTCTAACTCACACATATTTGTAATTGGGAGGAGGGGTCGGGCAGGTGGAGATTGTTGCAGGGTTTGTGAAGGGTTGATGCGACTATGGAACTTGTGGGGGCATTGCAGCCTGGCTTGCCTACTCCAGCTGCCATTCCAGGAAATGCATACTGAATTATTATGGATTTAGAGGATTGTTTTTATATACTATTCCTTTGCATCCTGGTGACTATGGGAGGTTCGCATTTAGTTGTTGGGCCTTGGACGAGGTAACTCCATTTAACCTGTTACCTTCAGTCACGTAGGGCACAGGTAGAGGGCGTGATTAACAAGTCTCTACCGCCACAGATTTAAATATTAATGAATTATCAAAAGGCCAGGGGCGTAGCTAATTAAGTTATTCCTTCCCCTTTTTCCTTCCCTATAAAATGAGAGTCCCCTGGCCTTTGGCAGGGGAAGCGCGTACCAGTTGTGTCCATTCACCATGCCATGAACAATAAAAGCTTTGGAAAACCGGACTCCACGTGTCCATGGTCTCTCCACTTGATTCCCAGCTTTTGGAACCCTGGAACCTTGCCGATGCAGCCGCCAGCCCGCCCACCGACAGCTGCGTGAATGTGGGATCCTCCGCTGGCAGAGCGGGAAGCTCTGATGCCGGACCGCCCTGAGACTCTGTTGCCGGTCTCCCTCCCCCTGCCAGCGAGATTTCTTCCCCACATTTAGTGAGCTTGCTTGTAATTTTAAAGAACCCATGAAGCTATATCACTGGAAAGTTTTGCTTCAAAAAGGGGCTAATAGCCCTACATTATGTCAAAAATTTGTTGCTACTTCAACACAAGAAGTTAGGACTTTAGCTGGGCAGTGGTAATGCACGCCTTTAATCCCAGCACTTGGGAGGCAGAGGCAGGCAGATTTCTGAGTTTGAGGCCAGCCTGGGTCTACAGAGTGAGTTCCAGGACAGCCAGGGCTACACAGAGAAACCCGGTCTTGAAAAAAAAATGGTTAGGACTTTGAATCTTCCAGTGTATATTATTCATTATATGGATGATATTTTGTTAGCTGATCCCTCTGAAGGAGTTTTAGTACAATCCTTTGCTCTTATACAACAAGGTTTAAAATCTTGGGGATTAGTTGTTGCTCCAGAAAAGACTCAAAAGACAATATTTTGGACATCAGTTATATCCTAAACAAATTGTGGCACAGAAATTTTAAGTAAGAAAAGATAGTTTACTTATTATAAATGATTTTCAAAAGCTGTTAGATGTTAATTGGCTAAGACCTTATCTTAAGCTTACCACAGGAGAACTTAAACCTGCCAGCCTGTTAAATTAATAACTCTGTCTGTGGGTCCAATTTTAGTTTCAAGCCATGCATTTTGGCTGCCAACATATTGATGTTGTTAAAAGCAAATTTTATCACAATGGGCAGGAATAAAAGTATTCCCAGGACAAGAAGAGCTAGCATTAAAAACAAACAAACAAACAAACAAAAAACAAACAAACAAACATTACCACTGCTGTGGGGAAGAAATCTCGCTGGCAGGGGGAGGGAGACCGGCAACAGAGTCTCAGGGCGGTCCGGCATCAGAGCTTCCCGCTCTGCCAGCGGAGGATCCCACATTCACGCAGCTGTCGGTGGGCGGGCTGGCGGCTGCATCGGCAAGGTTCCAGGGTTCCAAAAGCTGGGAATCAAGTGGAGAGACCATGGACACGTGGAGTCCGGTTTTCCAAAGCTTTTATTGTTCATGGCATGGTGAATGGACACAACTGGTACGCGCTTCCCCTGCCAAAGGCCAGGGGACTCTCATTTTATAGGGAAGGAAAAAGGGGAGGGAATAACTTAATTAGCTACGCCCCTGGCCTTTTGATAATTCATTAATATTTAAATCTCTGGAGGTAGAGACTTGTTAATCACGCCCTCTACCTGTGCCCTACGTGACTGAAGGTAACAGGTTAAATGGAGTTACCTCGTCCAAGGCCCAACAACTAAATGCGAACCTCCCATAGTCACCAGGATGCAAAGGAATAGTATATAAAAACAATCCTCTAAATCCATAATCAGAGGAGATGTGGAGAGCTTTTGGGGCCGCTTCTAGAAATTTGGCAGGAATTTAACTTGGGCCAGGACAAGAAAGTAGGCTTCAGGCAAGAATTTGACATTGGGCCAGGATAGGGAAGTAGGCTCAGATATCTTGTTCATCCTAATAAGCCCCTAGAAACAGTGATTATGGAACTTAGTTTATTGCCTTGCTTGTCCCATTACCTAGAACTGACCTTATTCTGTGCATTTGTTTAGCATGGTATAAAAGCAGACTGGGAAAAAATAAACCTGCTTCAGCCTCAGAACTAGCTGAGGTCATGCTACAGTGTTGTCTAATTGTCTTTTTTTCTTTTTAATCCTTGCTCCCTCCCTGGATAGTCTGTTGACTTACTGAGCTGGCTTGGTTACAAAAGCTCATGCCAGACCCAGTGTGTCTCTCCATGCTACCGGCAGATCAGGTTGTAAAGCTCTCAGCTCCAGGGCCGTGCCTGCATGCATACCACCACAATCTCCACCATAACAGACTAATCTTCTGAAACTGTAAGCAAGCCCCTAGTCAACTGCTTTCTTTTCTAAAACTTGCCTTGGTCATGAACCAGTGACTAAGACAACACCCAGCACCCACCTCTGTCTTTCACACATGTGCATGTGAACATGTATACCCAAAAAAAGAATGGGCATTGAACTAGGTGTGGGCATGCCTAGCCTACAGTTCTAATTTGAAGGCAGAGAAGTAAGAGGGTCATCACAAGTTTAAGTCCAGTCTGGTCTATGTAGTGAGTTCTAGGCTAGTTAGGGTTAAAAGTGAGATCCTGGGGCTGGGGAGATTTCTTAGCTGTTAAGAGCGTGTACTATAACTGCAGAAGACCTGAGCTCAATTCCCAGGAACCACATTAGATGGCTCGAAACCACCTGGGGTTTTTTTTGTTTGTTTGTTTTGTTTTTTTTATGCTAGCTCTTCTTGTCCTGGGAATACTTTTATTCCTGTTCATTGTGATAAAATTTGCTTTTAACAACATCAATATGTTGGCAGCCAAAATGCATGGCTTTTTTTTTAATTTCACCTTTAGTTCCAGGTCAGAACCTATGTGGGTACCTGTACTCATGTGCACATACTTATACTTAATTTAAAATCATTTTTGTGCCGGGCGGTGGTGGCGCATGCCTTTAATCCCAGCACTTGGGAGGCAGAGGCAGGCGGATTTCTGAGTTCGAGGCCAGCCTGGTCTACAGAGTGAGTTCCAGGACAGCCAGGGCTACACAGAGAAACCCTGTCTCAAAAATAAATAAATAAATAAATAAAATAAAATCATTTTTGTTTTTTTGTTTTGTTTTGTTTTTGTTTTTTTTTTTTTTGAGACAGGGTTTCTCTGTGTAGCCCTGGATGTCCTGGAACTCACTCTGTAGACCAGGCTGGCCTCAAACTCAGGGATTTTCTACCTCTATTTTTAAAGTGTTGGTAATAAAAGCAGGGAGGGGTCTGTGACCCTCCCTGTCCTCGGGGATCAGTGACTAATATTGGTCCATAAGGGCAAAAGAAGCTCTGTGTGTATGGTGCAGAAGACACACCACAGGCAGGCAGATAGATCAACTTTACTTGGAGTGATCTAAGGCTGGTTTTGTTTGGGGGATGGGAGGGTAGAAACATCCAAGATGGGCAAAGGTCATTGACTGAGGGTACTAAAATGTCTCATTAGCATGGGGAAGCATTTCGGGAATCTCAGGTGCTGGCTAAATGGGTTCTTATCAAGAGAAAGGAAGGTGAACCTGTAATCTTTACCAAGGCTATGTGACATTCTACAGGTAGAGGTGTGGGGGGCTTTAAACTCCCCAGGCAAGGTCCCCTGCCAATGAAGATAGTCCTCCATATTAGTGCCAAGCCCCAGAAGGCTATCAGACAATGGTAGACTTCAACCTTAATTAGCAGAGTTTCCTCACACATGTTTTAACAGGTTATCTTAATTTATTTCATTGTCACATGTTTAGATTTGCCTTTCCTTATGTGTGTGTGTGTGTGTGTGTGTGTGTGTGTGTGTGTGTGTGTGTATGTGTGGTGGGGCCAGAAGTTAACTTCAACTATCTTTCTCTGTCACTGTCCTCCTTATTTTTTGATACAAGCTCTCTCACTGAACTTGGAGTTTATAGTCTGGCTGGATCGCTGGCCAGGAAACACTTAAGATCCTCTTGTCCCCACCGTCCCACTTCTAGTACTGGGGTTATAGGCACAGGCTGCTACGTTTGGCTTTTACATGTGTTGGGAGCTGAACTCAATTAATTGTTCATGCCTGCATAGCAAGCATTTTACACACTGAACACTCATTTTTGTTTTGTTTTTGTTCTGGGGGGGTTTTGGTTTTGTATTTTGTTTTGTTTTATTTTGTTTTTTTGGTTTTTCGAGACAGGGTTTCTCTGTGTAGCCCGGGCTGTCCTGGAACTTATTCTGTAGACCAGGCTGGCCTCGAACTCAGAAATTCGCCTACCTCTGCCTCCCAAGTGCTGGGATTAAAGGCGTGCGCTACCACCGCCCGGCTGGTTTGTTTTTTTTGTTTTGTTTTGTTTTGTTTTAAGACAGGGTCTCAGTGTATAACCCTGGTGGTTCTGAAACTCACTCTATAGACCAGTCTGGCCTCAAACTCAATCCTCCTGTCTCCATCTCCCAGTGCTGGGATTAAAGATGTATGCTACCACACCTGGCAGTTTTTAAATTTAAATTTTATTTCATGTGGATGAGTGAAAGACAAAAATTATATAAATGTGATTAAGTTAATATAATCAAAGGTTATTTAAAATTCCTCAGGTCAACATTAAGTGCACTGATATAAAACTAACCAAAAGTTCTCAGGGTTTCCAGGACTGGACTTCACGGAGAGCTGGAACGTAGTTAGAGGGTTAAGTGACTAAGAAGGATGTCCAGAAGAACAGCTGCTTCTTAATGTCACCAAGCAGTGCTGTGCCACATCAGCCACCACAGAGCTGGACATGGTGGCCCTCATTCTTATGCTAGCATTTGAGAGGCAGGAAGAAGTGGATCTCTTATCTTTTGAGGACAGCCTGGTCTACAGAATGAGTCCCAGACCACTCATGCCTACAGAGTAAGACCTTGTCCAAAATAAAATAAAATAAAATAAAATAAAATAAAATAAAATTGCTGGGTGGTTAAGAACATTCTGGCTCTTGCAGAGGATTTGAGTTCAATTCCCAGCTCCCATGTCTTGGCAGCTCATGCCTACCTGTAACTGCAGCTCCAGGGGAATCCAATACTTCTGGCCTCCTTGGATATCTGCCCACTAAGAGATGCATCATTAGAAATAAAAACAAAGCCGGGCGGTGGTGGCACACACCCTTAATCCCAGCACTTGGGAGGCAGAGGCAGGCAGATTTCTGAGTTCCAGGCCAGCCTGGTCTACAGAATGAGTTCCAGGACAGCCAGGGCTACACAGAGAAACCGTGTCTCGAAAAAACAACAACAACAACAACAAAAAAAAACAACAACAAAAAAAAACAAAACAAAACAAAAAACAAGAAAGAAAAAGAAAGAAAGACAAAGCTTTTTCAAAAAGCCATAGCAGCTGAAAAAGAGACCATTACAGTTGCGTGTCTCATGGAGGAAGTCAAGGCTGACCTCACTGTCATGTTGATACTAAGGCGTGGGAGAGTCTCTTGTTCTATTATCTAGAAATTAACAAAGACCACAGTCATTCCGTGTTCCACATTCATCAGGCATTCCATATTCCCTTCTTGAGAAACATCAGATGCCCCCATACCCATGTCACAAATCCATTGTATCACCATGTAGTCTCAAGCAGGTTCTCTGAAGTAGATAGAAGTCTGGACTATGCCTTAAAAGCTTCCCAGAGTCTTCAAGACCTGATGGTGATAGGTACATCATTTCCAATTTGATCTTACCAGGTCACTTCTATAAAATGAAGTTTCAATGTGGACAGGTATGAGCTGGATCCATACCTCATGATACCTAGACATATTTTTTTTTTTAAATAAATTTTTTAAATAAAATTTATTTATTTATTTTATGTAAGTACGCTGTATAGCTGTCTTCAGACACCCATATGAGGGCATCAGATCTCATTATGGATGGTTGTGAACCACCATGTGGTTGCTGGGATTTGAACTCATGACCTCTGGAAGAGCAGTCAATGCTCTTAACCACTGAGCCATCTCACCAGCCCTGATACCTAGACATATTAACAAAGGCAGATGTTCAACAGGATAATGTTATGTTGTGGCAGGAAGTATGGGCAGCTGCCATAGACAGACCATTTTATCTAGGAACTTGTATCTTAACATTTTCAATATGAGTTCAATAGAATAATCCAACCAGGTAGATTTAACATACTTTAACATACTTTTTAACATACTTTAACATACTGCATCCCAAAAGTTTCAGTTTTGTTGATGTCTTGGTCAGTGTTTCTATTGCTTGTGAAAAAATACCATGACCACAGCAATTGTTTTAAGAGAGAAAGAGAGAGAGAGAGAGAGAGAGAGAGAGAGAGAGAGAGAGAGAGAGAACCTATTTGGGGCTGGCTTCCAGTTCAGAAGTTTAATACATGCTTGTCATGGGGCGTGGGGAAGCGGGCAGCAGCATGCAGGGAAGCATGGTGCTGGAGAAGTTGAGAGTTCTATATTGGGATCAACAGGCAACAGGAAGAGTGAGTGGGCCTCAGGGCCTGGTTTGAGCTTCTGAAACCTCAAAGCCCTCCCCTAGTGACATACTTCCTCCAACAGGAGGCCACACTTCCTAATAGTGCCACTCTCCTGTTGACCCAAGCATTCAAATCTCTGAACCTTTGGGGCCTCTTCTTATTCAAATGGCCACAGTAGGCAAGCCCGTGCCACCTTTTTGAAGTTAGGGTTATCTTTGTGTTTGATTCAGACTTTCCTGTCTGTATAAAGAGTCCCACAGATGCTGTCTCAGAGTCAGAAATTTTTAACATGGCATGTTACATTCATCTGACTTCTCTGCCTTTGAGATTCCTTCTTGATTTCAGCCTCACCAGGCTCCTTTTTAGTCTGCAGGTTTGTTTAACATCTTTATAAAGAAACTGTTGAAGAAATTGAGGGTGAAGTGCATCTCATATTTTCAGAGTGTCTCAAAAAATGAAACAGAACAAAAAAATGGCCAAATGGCAGAGTCTGGAGGTGTAAGTATTGGGTTTATTTGTGTATGTGCTATGTGCATGTATGCATGTGTAGGTTTGTGTGTGTGTGTGTGTGTGTGTGTTTAGGGGCATACAGGTGAAGGCCACATGCGCACACACACGCACACACGCACACATGCACACATACACACATACACGGGAGTTCACATGCACATAGGCATGCACATAGTACATACACAAACTCAATACCTACACCTCCAAAGACATCTCTCAACTCCTCCATTTTGCTAAGAAGCTCCAGAAATCAGCCTGTATTTGCTTCCCCAGTGCTGGGGTCACAAGGCTGCACCACTGTGCCTAGCATTTTTATGTTAGTTCTGAGCTCAGGTATTTGTATTGAAATAAGACTTTTTGGCAGGCTAAATTTACCTAAGGTAGCAAATACATTCTTTAGAAAAGGATTTATTGGCCGGGTGGTGGTGGCACACGCCTTTAATCCCAGCACTTGGGAGGCAGAGGCAGGCGGATTTCTGAGTTCAAGGCCAGCCTGGTCTACAGAGTTAGTTCCAGGACAGCCAGGGCTACACAGAGAAACCCTGTCTCGAAAAACAAACAAACAAACAAACAAAAACAAAAAAAAAAGAAAGAAAAAAGGATTTATTTTAAAAATAGGGACATATTTTTAAAATGAAGTTTTTGGCTATTTATATGTATGTTATACTCTGCCAAGTTCCTCTGCTTACACATACATCCTTGAGAGACTATCCTACCCTGAAGGAAAGGGCCTTAGTCAAACATAGATACTATGTATCATAAACTTGCCATGTAAATATTTATGGTCATTGTTTATCTTCCTGGAATTGGTCATGCTTTCTGTTGCTTGCCTTTAAAAGACAGTGAGAAAATACACTCACTGCTGGTGTGGTGTTGACCTGCAGCCCTCCCATATCTGTCTCTTGTATCTTCTTTCTGCCTTTCCTATAATCATCTGCACTCTCCCGGTCATGGTTTTTGTATTGACCAACTGGCTGGCTACTGCACCCCTTGTTTAACTCCACTGATACTGAGTCAAGCAGGTAGCCAAAGGGGCACTGAAACCAACTTGACAAGGACTCTCTACACAGTGATTCTCTCCACTCTTATAGCTGTGAAGGTGGCTGGCATTACACCATAGATCCACCACACCCAGATCAAGAGAAAAAAAAAGCCATGAGTGCTGCTGCCAAATGGACTGTCTCTGGACTATGAACTCATTGAAATTAAGATTTCTTGGCATCCAGGGCCCCTCTACTCTCTGCCCCACTCCCCCATCCTGAGACTTGTGTTTGGTGTAAATACAGGGTTATGGTGCAATCCCCACTATCCTCAAGCCTAGACCCTGGAACTGAGAAAGACAGATACAAGGAAGATATTAGCTAGTGTGACCACAGACCAGTAACATGTGTTTATCTTGACCTTTGCTCACTAATACCCATTTTAAATATGTGGATTATAAAACTAAGACTTTGGGCTGGAGAGATGGCTCAGTAGTTAAGAGCACTGACTGTTCTTCCAGAGGTCCTGAGTTCAATTCCCAGCAACCACATAGTGGCTCACAACCATCTGTAATGGGATCTGATGCCCTCTTCTGGTGTGTCTGAAGACAGCGACAGTGTACTCATAAATAAAACAAATCTTAAAACAAAACAAAACTAAGACTTCCTGAAATTTTCCTTTAAAAAGGATTCTTGCTTTTAAAAACAGGAAAAATCTGGAGAATCAAACTATATGCTAAAGAAACAGACCCTGGGGATAGAAGTAATCAATCCTAGCAAAAAATCAGCCAATCCCTATACTAAATAGGATAGGAATTTGAACTAATCAGACTGTCAGCCCATTGACTGACAAAACTCATTGTGACTGGACATCTCAAATTAACATCTCAAGTTAGAGGACTTATAAGAGTCTAAAACTTGTCTAATATCCAAAACCTTTAATCTAGGAACTTCTCTTATTCTGATGCCTGTTGTTCTAACTTGTGGGTTAACTCATCTGAACAACAGCAATGTTACTGAAAGAGACTACTCGGTGGCCATGTGCCAATTGTTTGACTAAGTGTGCCAAAATGGGTTCATTGAGACTTAGAGGTATTAAAACAACAGTTATATTCCCTTGCAGAAATAACTTCTCATGAGATAAAGAAAACTACACATGGCCTTTGAAAAACAAAACTGAAAAACCCTCTTGTTTCTATGCTAATTGATCAAGAAAAAATTGATTGAAAATTGCCATGGTTAAAAAAAAAAGATCGAGAAAAAAACATAGAAATAAATGAGATAATACCAGTCTCTGTCCTCTTGGCCCCTCTGGCTAACTGCTCTGATATCATCCATGGCTTGGCCTTTAATTCTCATTCCGGTTGCACTAATGGCAGGCCAGCACATTTTAAATTATATGGCCAATTATGTATCTCAGTTCAGTAAAATTAGTGGTCCTTGGGACCAACTATGCTTCTTTAGAACTGGATGAGTCCATGACTTGATTCATTCACTAAGACTAGTTAGGAATGGAACAAAGCCCAGACCTACAGTATACGACTAACTCCATGGTAGAAGTACCATTCAGACTGTAAAACTCAGCTCATAGACAGCACCACCTGCCAAAACAAAAGCAAAGACCTAGTCCATCAAAGCCCATAGTTGTGGGAAAGTCTCTAGCTGCACAACCCTTACTTTTTGGCCTCTATAGTTCTGCTTCTGGCTATCTGTCCTTGTTAACTAAAGTATGTTAGCCCAGGATATGATTTGGTGCTAAAAAGCTCACTCTGAAGAAGGTTTAGTGCTACTGTGGAATCTTGAACACCCAGTGTAGCACCCAGCTGGCTAATAAAGACTATCTATTGACTTAAACCTATGTTTGACCAAGCAGTCTTCTCCAGTAAAGATCCCACAGAACTATGACTGGGAATTATAGAGTGGCTGATACCCAGGCTGGCCTTGAACTCCAGTCTCATAATGCTCATCTTGCCTCAGCCTTCCCAGGCCTGGAAGTACAGAAGTAAGCCAACACACCCAGATGTTTTATTCAACATCTTAATTTGCAGAATGATGAACTGTCATGTTTGCCCACAAATTTAGAAATAGAATAGTTTGCCAGCCCCATTCACTGAACTATCTGAACTTCATAGTCACTAAAATTTCATCTTGTTTTAAAATGCTTTCTATGGATTTTTAAAAAGATTTTTTTTGAGCCAGGTGGCAGTGATACTCCCCTTTAGTCCCAGCACTGGGGAGGCAGAGGCAGGCAGATCTCTCTGAGTTCAAGGCCAGACGGGTCTACAAAAGTAGTTCCAGGATAGCAATGGCTACACAGAGAAACCCTGTCTCAAAACAACAACAACAACAAAGATTTTATGTGTTTGAGTGTTTTGCCTCCAGTCTATACACAATGTGTGCAGTGCCTGTGGAGGCCAGAAGAGGGCGACAGCTCCCTTGAAACTGAGTTATAGATGATTGGGCTCTGTGTATGGGTTCCAAGAACTAAACTCTGATCCAAAAAAAAAAAAAAAAAAAAAAAAAAAAAAAAAAAAAAAAAAAAAAAAAAAAAAGCAGGTCTTCTTAAGTGTTGAACCATCTCTCTTAGCTCTCTGTGAATCATCAAATAGAGTATCTACTGTAACTCAAAACCTTACCTTGTCGGGGCTTTGTTTTTCTCTAGAAATGGATGTAGAAATTGAAAATAGTATTGCTATGATTTGATCATTTAAGTTTTCTCAGACTCCAACTAACCTTTTATTCGTTGCTTTGTGTAGTAGTTGTTGGGGTCCAGGAATCACCATACAAACCGTACAAACACTGATCTCAGTTAAGCAAGAATAGTTTATTGAATGCATGCCCCAAGACTGATCGATCATGACCACAAAAAAAGAACTCAGAGCATAATTGTGGCACCAGTCTGCTCTTACCGCAGGCTTTTTATAGGAAAAGCCAAGTTCAGAAGTGCAGAAGGCAGGGGTGGAGGCAGTACTTCATTTTGGCTAACTAGACAAAGAATTATCAGCTGGCTTTTCTGTCAGAAGCCAGGACCCTCTTCTCTTACCCTCACCCCCTACTTCTCCCCACCTGCACAATGTCTCCTGCAGCTTCAACTCCCTGGCAACCACAAGGTTCTGCTTGAAAGTTACCAATAGATTTTTAGATGTAAAGCAGTGTACCATATCTTTTGAAGTAAGCAGTTAGACCACCATTGTTTCAGGGCACATGCCAAGAAGATTTTGTACTTTCCCATCACCTGGATCCCTCTTACCCCTCCCTTTGAAAAATGTATTATAAATAAGCACTTGGTGCCCAAATATATGACTCTTGACATGCATTTGCTTCCTTGAGACCATTCTCTCTCTTGCCCTTCTTCCAGGTTGTAATCTTCTTCTTCCATCACCAATAACATAGGACCTGCTGGTCGGGTCAGCTTTTAAGCTGATTGGTCCTGAGTGAGCTAAGAATGGGTGGTGAACAGGGAATTCCAGAGCATTGAGGTAACAAAGCATGAGAATTACCACCATACTGCTGTGCCCTCTGAGGAGAAGTTGTCAGTGTCATCTGTGGATAATTACCTGAAAACCTGAACTTAATTCTACCTTGTGAGCAAAATGGAGACTGAATACAAAATGGCTACAGTTACGGTCAAAGGAGCAGGCCTCCACAGTAGCTGAGAGAGGGACCTATAGACCGTTTCCCACAATCCGTTGACTGCTACCTTCCTGTTAGGATCCACCAGAGGGAGAAACTCTGGTGAGAAATTAGAAAAGCAGGAAGAAAAAAGATGTATTCTGCCTAGTTCTGACAGCGGAAGCCATTTTGGCCGCCCCATCAACACCAGGAATGGGTATAACAGGTTTTCAGGAGTCCCGGTAGGTCCAGTGCACTGTGTGTGGCTCTGCCTCTGGCAGTTCTACCAACAGTGAATGGATACTAGCAGTAAAACTGCTGTTCTGCCTTCTTCCTGGCATCTGCAAGAGCTCACACTTCCAGTTTTGTTTCTCTTACTTTCCTCTCCCTCCCCCTTTCTCTCCCTCAGTGTCTCTCTCTGTCTCTCTGTCTCTCTGCCTCTCTCTCTCTCTTTCTTTTTCTCTCTTTGAGACAGGGTTTCTCTGTGTAGGCCCGGCTGTCCTGGAATTCACTTTGTAGACCAGGCTGGTCTCAAATGTGCAGAGATCCTGCTGCCTTTGCCTCCTGAGTGCTGGGATAAAAGGTGTGGCATCACCACGGCCAGCTCTCCTAGCCTCCTCTTGAGTTTATAACCATTTCCCTATTTTAAATCTTAACTAGGGGCTGGGAAGGCAGCTCAGTTGATAACAGCACTTTTCACAGCAGCCTGGGAACCTAAGTTGGATCCCTGGAACCCATATTAAACAAAAAGAAAAAAATGGACCCAATGGTAGCCACTCGTAATCCCAGTACTCCTACAGTGAGCTGTGAAGACAGAACCACTGGCCACATGGGGAACAATGCAGTGAGTGCAGCAACAGAAATAACAAGACTTCCAGGCCTGGTAGAAAAACAGCTCCTCAACGTTCTCTCTCTCTCTCTCTCTCTCTCTCTCTCTCTCTCTCTCTCTCTCTCCTCCCTCCCTCCCTCCCTCCCTCCCTCCCTCCCTCCCTCCCTCTCTCTCTCACACACACATACACCATGGCATACACATGACCCTACCACACAATTAAAAATCATCTGATTGAACTATCTAAAATATCTGTCTATAAAAGATTTGGTATGTGGTTTTGCCTTCATGTGTGCAGCACATGTGCAGTGCCAAAGAAAGCCAGAAGGGGACATCAGAGCACTTGGAACTGGAGTTACAGTTTGAGACTCCATGTGGGTGCTAGGAACCAAATTAGGGCCCTCTGCAAGAGCAGCAACTGTTCCTAACCACTGGGCCATCTTATCAGCCCTGGACATTATTTTTCTTGCATTAATTCAGACCTTGGCCAGATTCTTGATCAACTTTCCTTTTATTGGCTTTCTCTCTTCTCTCTAGGGAAACATGAGTGTCAGGCTTCAAGTGTTCATTTAACAGTGGTCTCAATTTTTTTTTTAAATTGTACATTGAACCAATAAAACCTTTTATCATTTATGCCAATATATGCATGATTATTTGCAAACTATATACTTGTTTTGCTTTTACAATGTATCTATTAAATACTACTAACTTGGGGTAGACCACAACAGTTAAGAGCACATACCAATTTTTGTTTGGTTGGTTTTTGTTTTCCTTTTTCTTTTTTGTTTTGACACATGATTTCTCTGTGTAACAGCCCTGGCCATCCTGGAACTCCCTCTGTAGACCAGGCTGGAATTGAACTCAGAGATCTGCCTGCCTCTGCCTCCCCAGTGCTGGGACTAAAGATGTGTGCTATCACATCTGGCACACACATGATATTCTTGAAGAGGACCTGAGTTCTGTTACCAGCAGCCACATGCCAACAGCTATCTGTAACTCCATTTCTGGGGGATCTGAAGCTCTCTTCCGACTTCCTCAGGCGCCAGGCTCACACATGGTGCACATATAAGTACGTAAAGGCAAAAACACATGTACATATAAAAACCTTCTGAAAATTAGTAACGTAGGAGCTAGAGATGCCCAGCTTAGTGGTAGGATGCATGTTTTCCATGTCAGCAGCACAGGCTCAATTCTCAGAACTAGCATGTATACCTAAATGTTTCTGTGCTTGTTAGTTTTACTAATGCCTTTTAAATTATTTTTATCTCTGTGTGTGATACGTGTGTCTTCTGCAACAATGTCTTATGAGGTGTCTACTGATCTCAAATTACTTGTGTCGCCAATAACTTTTTTGAGTTTCTTGTCCTCAAGTAATGGGATTGCAGCACTTGTTTAGAGACAAAGTTTGGCTATGTTATTCTGACCAGCCTTGAACTCACTGTTACCCTGGCCGGCTTTGAACTTACTATATAATCCTGGCCTTGAATTCACTATGTTACCCTGGCTGGTTTGAACTCATTATGTAACCCTGACCAACCTTGAATTTGTGGAAATCCTACTGCCTTTGCCTCCCAAATGATAGGATTCTAAGCATGAGCAACCTTGCACAGTGAGTATTTAATTCTGTTTTGTTAGAACGTTTGCCACCTATAGAGTGTTCAGAAATCTCAGCATTCAGTTAAGACATTTGTCTAAGGTGCCGCTGAAGATCACAGGATCCATTCATTAAAATCACTAGAAACAAAGGGATGAAGTGTGACTGTTCAGTCACTGTTATAAAGCAGGTGACAAAGGTCTCACCACCTTTGAAATACAAACCCAGTTAGAGAGAGTTTCACTGTGCACTAAATTGGTGAAGAGGAAGCCAAGATGTGTTTCTATTCTTCATGGGGTTAGGGCCAAGGATATGTGATTAAAAGTCAGAGTTAGAGGAATATGGACAGATCAGCTGTTGAAATTCAGACCTAGGACAAACAGCTGAGGTGCCTATTTAACATACTAAAGTAGACCTGCCTCTAGGTTCTCCCAGCATCCCTCAGTCTCTACCTGTTACAGGGCATGGCTGACATACCCAGCCCTCTACTCTGAACTTTGCAGTGGAAGGGCTGGGCTTTCTCTCCCCCAGAAGCTATTCACTATATAACCCACACATTTTGGTTTCCTCCATCCCCCATAACCCCTCCCTCTTCCTGCACTCCCCCTCCCCACTGTGTGCATGCTTTTTCTCCCCCTTCCCCCTGCTTTTCTGTCTCCTCATCTGTGTGGCTACTTGCCTTGACCTCCTGTGAGGTCAGTGAACCTGCCTTTATAGACTTTAATTTGGCTTGATTGGCTCATTTCACCAGTGGCGAACACATACATATCAACAGCTCCTGCACTGTGCACAGTGTTCCAAGTGCTGGGGCTGTGGGACAGATGGGGTCCCCACATTCATCAATCAATAGATACTCAGGTGGCTCTTAACTTGGGACGACTTAGGACGTTTTCATTGCAATGATAGGGTTAAAACAGTATATATCCAGGGAGCCGTAAGATGGCTCAGCATGTAAACCTCTTGCTGTCAGGCTGAATCACCCGCTACATAGTGAGATCCTGTCCCAGAAACAACAAAACAAAAGCCTAAGACAGCTACTACTTAAGTCATGAACAAGCAGCGTTGTCCCCAGGGAAGAGAGTCATGTCGTCCGTCATGCCACCAAACACTAAGTGGGAAAATGCTCAGTCTTCTAATTGTGTTTTCTCTATTGTTTATTTAGGATTAACTCTGGGTGGTGAGGAAGGAAGGGGAGACTCTTTGACCTCAGCTTTAACAGGGTATACACCAACTGACTTCAGGGAAGTTGTCCCACACTGTCAGACACATGGCTGCTTTCCCTGGTGATGTTAGAAAACACATTTAACACTGGCTTAAAGAGACACATCAAGGTTTTTTGCAAATGAGTACCTTCTGTTTATTCCACATACAGAAACTGGCTTCTAGAGCTGGGTATGGAAAAAAACAAATAAATAAACAAACAGCTTTGACCTGGCTCTACCTGTGAAGGCCCTGGAGATGAAGGTCTAGTTCCTGACGGCCAGGTCTTTATCTAGCTGAGAAAACTCCTGACCTTTGGCCAGTCCTAAACTAGGGAGTGGGGACAATGACATGGGACTCTTTCCTGATGAGGTGAATATCAGCTTGGGGCAGGCTCTTCCAGGCAAGTTCAAGGATTCCGTACTTGGTAATGCCTTTGGAACTAATGGTATGCACATTGTTCTGTTCAGGGAGGGGTATGACATTCTGGAACTCCAGAGGGATTTGTGGGGGGTGGGAGCCACCACAAACCAAGCAGTACAGTAGCCGCTGCCCAGGCATCAGCTCCTCAGCCTCCACGGTCTCTTTGGAGAGGAACTCTTGGGACTGGGACTCTTCAGTCAGTAGCAGGTCCAGCAGCAGCCTCTGGATCCCAAGAGACTTAATCTGGTATAGGTCCATGAGCTGGTAAAACTTTTCCATCCAAGTAGCCTTGTCTTTGTCATACTGCTGCTGTAGCATCCGCAAAACATGGTAGAGTGCCACAAATGTCTCCCATGGAGGTACCTCTTCCTTTTTTTTGGAGATAGGCTTTTTCTCCAACTTAGGCAGTTTGGGATACCTGCTTTTACTTTTAAGATCCCCAAAGTCTTTTTGAAACATCAGTGCCAGGGTCTGATTGTTTATGGAAGAATGAGCATCACTCAAAATGTCTCTTGTGGTAGGATCGAGAGACCGTGTCTCCATTTCATCCAGAGTACTGGACAACTGTTGCAGCCGGGCACTTCTGTATGGCTCTCCTAGAAGATGCCAGTGTATAACCTTTGGGTCTGTAACACTTTTGGTAGCTAATGACCCTGGTACAGGGACAGCTGAAGGTTTCAGCCAGCCATCCTGTTCTCTTCCCTTTATGGGAGGAATCACTTTCAGATGTTTGGGGCTCATAGGTTCTCTACTAGGTTTTAAAGATCTTGAATCCACGATCTGCTTATGACGGTGCACAATGGCTTCAAGTACTGCCAGGTGCAGCCACTGCAGGTCTCCTGTTTCGGTGAGGTCTTTGAGTAGTTGACACAGTCTGTGAAAACTGTATCTAGAAAGTTCTTCTCCTGCCTCCATCTGTTTCAGGACACCATGCAGCCACTCTATGTCTGATACCCCTATCTCTAAGTATCGTTCCTCAGCAAAGATCTCGGGGAGACGAAGCTGCCCCATTGTTTGTCCTGCCAGAGAAGGATGATGCTTCAGAAACCACTTCGTTTTGAGATGGAGTCTGTGAGCTTCCATGGCCCTTCTAACCATCCGAGATGTGAATGGTGTGATCATGCCTGCTGTTTCATACTCCGAGATCACCTCCAGAAGGCGGAGAGGTTCTAGTTTATATTTCTCCATCAGCTCCCGCTCTTTATCCATCACCATTGTCCTCAAGGATATCATGGGTGTCATTGTGGGTATCCTGGACACTACGACCGCCTCCTCCCTGAATATCTGTTCTGCTTCTGGTTCCTTGCTTTCCATCTCCTCAGATGCTGGTGCTCTTTTCCCCAAGAGGGCCACCCAGGGATATCAGCTTTTATAGTACTCCCTTTCATCTCAGGGATTTTTTGAGGGAAAATTTCCCGTCTTTGTTAGGACCTTCTTTCTTTCTATCTGCGCCTTAGCTTTTCTCTTTTTAACACTGCCTCTTTCTTCCTCTCTTCCTCCCTAAGTGTTTCTTCTCTTCCCTCTTCTATGTGGCCTACACTTTTCACCTCCTCCTCACCTGAGCTTTCTTCAATCTCTTCCCTCTTTTTCCTCTTCCTCCTCTTTATGCACCTCCTTTTTCATCTTTTTTCTCTTCTTTTTTCTATCTCCTCTTCCCCTTCTCTTCCCCTTTCTCTTCCCCTTTCTCTTCCCCTTTCTCTTCCCCTTCTCTTCCCCTTTCTCTTCCCCTTTCTTCTTTCCTTTTCCTCCACTTGTTCTTTCTCCTCTTTCAGTTCTGGTTCCTCCTCCCCCTCCCTCCTCTTCCTCCTCCTCCTCTTCCTCCTCCTTCCCCTCTTCCTCCCTCCTCCTCTTCCTCTTCCTCCTCCCATCCTGCCTCTCTTTCCTTCTCCTTTTCTTTCTTTCTATCTCCTTCATTTCCTTCTCTCCTTCCCATTCCTCTATCTCTTTGACTTTCTTCTCCCTTCCTCTTCCTCCACTTGTTTTTTCCACTCTTTCCACTCTTCCTCTCCCTCCTCTTTTTCCTCTCCCTTCTCCTCTCCCTCCCCCCTTTTTCTCCTCTCTCTCCTCCTCTTCCAACTCAGCCTCTTCCTCAGCCTCCATGCTTTCTTCCTCAGACAACTTTCTTGTCTACCTCAACCAATAAGCTTTCCATGTCCTGAAGAAAAGTTCTCTTTATATTCTACCTGTTCTAATAGGTTGTAAAACTTTTCCATCCCAAGGAAGAATCCCCATGAAGGCTTTTCTCCTAATCCATGGCCTTTTAAAGAATAGAGCCTCCTCCTCTGTCTCAAAGTCCTCGCTCCTTCTCCTCTTCCACCTCCTCCTCCTCTTCCACCTCCTCCTCCTCCTCTTCCACCTCCTCCCTTCTCCTCTTCCACTTTCTCCTTCTCCTCTTCTACTTTCTCCTTCTCCTCTTCCACTTTCTCCTTCTCCTCTTCCATTTCCCCCTCTGAGACCTCTACTGGCTCCCAGTCAAATTCCCCTTCTTTCCTCAGCATTATTCTCTGTTCTTGGGTTCTCAGCCTTCTCATTTGCCTAGCCAGACGTCTTTGCCTCTTAGCTAGCTTCCTCTCCTCCATGATTATCTCTGGTTGCTCTTCTCCAGCATCCAACTCCTTTGCATCAAGTCTCGCCTCCTCTTCACTTAACCTTCTCTCCTTAATTAACAGTGACAGATTTATCTTTGTCATCTTTGTTTCTTTCTGTGTCAGTTTCCCTTGCTTTGTTGACTAGATTTTGAAGCGCCTTTAAGGATTTTCTAGTTTCTGGCAGGCTCCTTGGAAACACTCTTCTCTCTATCCAGTTTCCTTGTGGCTTTTGGCTAATTTCTTTTCTTCGTGGGCCTGTTTCCTCTGTTCTCTGATAAGCTCCAGACTCCTCTCTGGCAGCATCCTTTTCCTCTGTGGCCAACAGTCTATCTTCGTATGCTAGAATCTTTCTCCTCCAGTGACACTCTCTTTCTTCATTAGGATCTAATCTCATGTGTGGCCAGCCTCCTTCTCCTTAAGATGGGCTTCCTCTGTCATGGGGGGCTTTTCTGACTCTTCCCATCAGCTCATCTTCTCCTTTGGCCACCCTTTTTCATTTCGTAGGTCAGCTTCTCCCCTTCTTTAATAAATCTCAGTCTCTATCTCTGATAAGTTTGCTATTCTGAATTACTTCCGTGATCTCCTCAGCTAACTTTTACTTTTTTCCGCAGACAACTTCCCTTGCCTCTCTGTCAGAAGCTTGTCTGCCTGCTCTATTTTCTTCTCTGTGTCAACCTAGCTTCTCTTTCTTCTCCACAAAGGCCCCTTCTCTCCTCCTTCAGCTTCTTACTTAATGTAATCAGCTTCTCTCTATATGTCTCCAGTTTGCTTTTTATGTCCTTTAATTGCTCACTTTCCCACTTCAGGAGCTTTTTTTCCTTATCACGAAAAGCCTTTTCTCTTTGGGCCAGCCTTTCTTTTTTCCAGAGACCAGCTATGTACTTCTCCTGGCCAGTCTTTCTTCCTCCTGGGCCAGTCTTTGCCCTCTTTTCTTTGAGTTCTGCCTTCTCTGGGCACTTCTCTCCCTCTCCTGGCTAGTTTCTGTTTCTTCTCCCTCAGTTTCTCCCTCCTCTCTTGCAGGCTCTTTAGCTCTTCAGGCGTTGTGTCTTTCTTCCAAGCCAGTCTTTTCTCTTCCTCCATCTGCTGCTCTTCCTCCTGGGCCAGTATCTCCTCCTCCAGGGACAGGTTCTGCTCATCCAAGGCCAGCCTCTCCTCCTCCTTAGCCAGAGGCCTCCATTTTCTCCGCCAGTTTTTCCACATCCTCGTACAATTCGTCTTCTTTCAGAGCTAGCTCCCTTCGCTCCCATTCCAGGCTCTTGGCTTCCTCTTTTAGCTCCTTTTCCTCCAGGACCAGATTCCTTTTCCTTTTCCAGCATGGTTTCTATTTTTCTGGGCCAAGACTGCTTTCACTTCTCCCACTTTATCTATTTTTTTTTGCGATTTTTTCTTCTTCATGAGCCATTTTCTCCAGCTTTCTGGCCAGTTTCCTTTTTTTCTGGGCCAGTAGCTCTGCTTCTTGGCTTAGAATTTCCTCTTGTTGGCCAGAAAGTTTCTCTTTCTCACCAAGGGTCATCTCTATGTGGGCCAGTTTTCCACCCTTGGTAGCCTTTTTTCACATATTCTTGGGCCAGTTTTCTCTCCTCCTGGGCTAGCCTTTTCTCTTCCTGTGCAAGTTTCTCCTCTTCGCTTGCGAGCAACTTCTTCTCCCTAGCCTTGTACTCTTAAAGCTCGGGCTTGTTTCCACTCTGCCCTGGCCTGTCTCTGTGCTGCTCGGATCTGTTTTCTCTCTCTTCTGAGGACCTTTCTATCTTCTGCTTCTTCATCTCTCTCTTCTTCCTCTTCCTCCTCCTCTTCTTCCTCTTCGTCTCTCTATCTCCTCTCCTCTTCCTCTTCCTCCTCTTCCTCCCCTTCCTTGGACAGCATTTCCCCCAAATCCAATTCTTTCTCAGTTTTGGTCTGTGATATGTTTTCCCAGATCTCTCTCCATTCATCCCATTTCAGGCAACTTCTTTTCCGGCTTCCTCTACTTCCTCACCTTGGCGGCAGCTTTCCTTTGGCCAGAAGTCTCTCCTCTTCTTCGTAATACTTCTTATCACATTCTTTCTTCCAGTCTTCCCAAAGCAACTACCCTCTGAGTCTGGGCTTTCTGCCATTCATCCCAAGACTTCTTCCACTCTATCCAAGACAGCCCTTCTTTCAACTGCCTCTTGTATTCCTTTGGTTTCAATCATTTTCTCCTCCTCCCCCTTCTCTGCTCCTTCCTCCTCCTCCCATGTTGTTCTTCTTTCTTCTCCTTCTTCTCCTTCAGCCATTTCCTCTGATTTCAGAGTCGCAGCCAGCTCTTCTGCTGAGACGGCCTCTTCTATCCTTTCATATTCTTTTATTTTTTTCCTGCCTAACCAGCTTTCTAACTCTCCTGCCCATTCCTGGGTCTCTGCTTCTCTTTGACTGTATCCTCTGGTTCTAAGAAAGCAACTTCTTTCTTTTTTGTCCTTTTTCCTGGGTCACTTCCTCCTCCTCCTCCTGTAGCCCCTCTTCTTTTTTCTAGTCTTTCCTCTCCAGCCTCTGGCATCTCTTCCTTACTGTGACTTCCATACCCTCTGTAGTTGCTTCTTTATCGATAGAACACTGGTTCTCCCTCTTGCCAGGCTTCTTCTCCAGCCTCAGCTTCAGCTTCAGCTTCAGCTTCAGCCTCAGCCTCAGCTTCAGCTTCAGCCTCAGCCTCAGCCTCAGCCTCAGCCTCAGCCTCAGCTTCCTCTTCTTCCTCCAGTAAGGGGCATATTTCTTCAAAAAGTTCCCAGCTTGGATACTTACCTGCCAGGATCTCAGTAGCAGTAGCCACTAGCTCAGAGCTTAGATCAGCCACCCATCCATGTTTGGGGAATCAGCTATCCTCAGGTTTGTGAGCCGACAGAGATCATCCGCCACTCACTGTCTGGAGGGAGAGTCCTACTGGTGTTCCCCCGACACCCCGCCCAGAAATTTTTGTGAATTCTCTTCCTTGGTAGTGGTAGTGGAGGTGGTGCTGGTGCTGGTGGAGGAGGAGGAGGAGGAGGAGGAGGAGGGGGAGGTAGAGGAGAAGGTTCACCTACTACAGGAGGCAAGAGTTCCTCTGGCTCAGCTACAGCTATGGCTTCGACTTCGTTTCTTCTTCTTCCTGGCCTTTCGGAGTTTGCGAGCTTTCTTGTCTTTTTGTCTGTGATTCTTGGGTGAAGCCTTTTCCTTAGTCTCATGGCCACGGAAATGTGTTCCTTTCAAGATATCTTTCTCTTGAAATTTCAACCTCTTTGGGACTCTTCAGTAGGCTACCAGCTGAAGTCCTGGATGTGGGTTATTTTGAGATCTGCCCTGAGCTGCTTCTGCTTCACCCTGATCAATTATCTCCTGTTTCGGTTTTAACTGTGTCTTTTCACCTTTCTGAGGCCTCGCAATATTTTCCGGGCTGCGGGGGGGGGGGGGGGGGGGGGGGGAAGGAGATCAAGATATAAGGTGAGGGAAAGTACAGAAACTTTTAATAAAGAGTACAGAGAGGGCTGGTGCCTGGGTTTTTTTGTTTGTATGTATGTTTTTGGTTTTTTGTTTTTTGTTTTTTAAAAGACATTCTCCCTCGGTGGGTGTGTTCCCAAGTTGTGCCTCCTTATCCAAGGTGGGGTGGGGCGTGGAGTCTGTGATCTCCTAGGAAAGTTCTCTGACTCAAGCTCTCCATTTGTCTTCCTACCTTGTACCTCAGGACCCTCTCTAATCCTAACTAGCCTTTCTCTTAGGGATCCAAACTATGGGTCCAGCTGCCTCATACTTACCCCGTTTTCTGCCTGCTGACCGGATCTGTCTTTGGCTTTTGGTGGTTTTGATTTCATGTACTTCAGGAGCTGGGGGAAGTAGGAGCAAAGAGATAGCCTGACTAGGTGCAGAAGACCCCGGGATTTCCAAAGAGAAATCAACCTTTTCTCTTTTAGACATTGACAGGTTATCATTTAATCGCAGCTCTATTTGAGTAATGAGGGTTTGAATGTCTGTGGGCCGTAGACCCAGAAGATGGTCCAGCGACTCCTCCCCAATCATCTCTTGCCTGTGAAAGTCAAGGAGAGAGAGAACTATGTTGAATCAGGCACAAGAGGGGAGCAGGAAGAAGAGCAAATGCAGGGTTTAGCAGGGGGGCAAAGAAAGGACAGCGTATGATCCAGGAACCGAGAGTGATGGTGAGGATGAAGCTGGGTCTCCAACAAGGTAGAAGACAGAAAGGGAGATGTGAAGGGTTGGAGAAGGGCAGCTGAGGTCATCAGAAGGCAGTTTAGGAATCACAAGGGTTTATGAAAAAGAAGAAAAGCTGATTGAGAATGACAATGATCAGGGATAAAGATGGGGGGTGGGAAAGGAGGAAAAACTTGGCGTTGGGAGAAGATTAAAGCTAGCGGTAAAGAATCAAGGTAGGTGCAAGCAACTCACTGCAACTCCTGGAAAATGCCTGGTTTCTGGATCAGGGTTAACAGTGAGCTCTTTGAATGGATTCCAGTATCGGGCATTATGGTCATGGCCTTGCTCCTCACTCTTTGGTCCTTGTCCATCAATCCCTGAGCCAGAGGCAAGGCAAAGAGATGAGTGATCATGCCTAGGCGCTTCAGCCCCTCCCAGGATAGTTCTCGGATGAGTGGGTTGGGATGGGTCGTGTCATCCAGCAGACGGTGTGCTGTCTCTGAGCGCAGAGCTGGAGTCACCTGGTACGAGGCGAAGATCTGCCCCAGTGCACCAATACAGCACTGGTACTTCAGCGGGTTAGCACGGACCATAATGTTGAGGATTGCCTCGATCAGGCTACTAATGGCCACGTCGCTCATTTTCTTCCCCAGCCAGCTGCGGTTTGTTTTATCTGTGAGGACACTGTAAGTGATGTCCTTGGTTAGTCTCACCTCTAAGAAATCGTCATCCTCTTTCTGTGGCGCTTCGCCTCCTTCACTCATCGCTCTCATCCTGCTTTGCCAGAAGAAGAATGGCTGACCCTTCTCCCATTCCAGATCCCGCTGGGGTGCGTGCAGGCTGCACTTGAGGAATATTGGACTGCCCTCCGGCCAAAGACGGGCACGGATCACTGAGTTAGGGATGTAGCAATCTGGAGCAATAAGCCATTTCCTCTCATGTCCGAAGTAGCATCGCAGTATCTGATAGGGGTTCAGTCCGTCCCAGGCAGTCAGCTGCAACTGGGCAGGAATCACATAGTGAGTTGTGATTTGGGGTTTCTTGTCAAACCCACGCAGCAACTCATGTCCCTCCGAAGGAACATAGTGGGAAGAGGTCAGTAACACAGTGCTGCCGTCTTCTTCTTCTTCTATGACATGTGGCACATTGTGGTCAAAGGCAATAGCCCGCTTATTGGGAAGGTTTACTAGGCCTTCTAGGTCCTGTCTCCGTTGACCTTGGTAGCTATACTTAGGTACAAATAAGGTCTCAAAAGAAAAGAAGAAGCTTGGCATAAAAGGTTTCGGGATTTCTACCAGGTCATCTGTTATGGTCAGAAGGGCGAGGCGAGAGAGTATGGATGGGGGGAACAGCTGTAAGCAGGACACCAGATAAATACTCTGGTTGAAAGTCACAAGCAGGTCGGCCCGGTCATTGGCAAAGCAGAGTGGGCCAAAGTGCAGAGACGAGTCCAGCATGGCTATGAGTCTACCCTGAAAATCCCAGATGCGGACGGTGCCGTCAGAACCGCCTGTGACAAAAATATTCAAGGCCAAGCAGATATCAAAGGAGGTGATGGGACACTGGTGCAGAGGCAACGTCTCTATGAATTTGGTGCCTTGCTTCGACCCAAAGGACATAAAATCATGGAACTTCCAGAGCCGTAGGCAGTTGGTATCCGTAATGGCACCTACAGCCTTTGGTAGGAGGACAAGGTGTTTTAGTGGGCAGCTGCTGAGAATGCAAGCCAGAGCCCTAAGTTGTAATCGGGTCCCGGTCAACACAGCTTCTGACAATTGTATGTACTCATCTACCCCGTAGGAACAGAGCAGAGAGTTTTCTCGGGTAGTCAGAAGACCCCCATAAAGTACTGACAGAGCCAGTACTGCCCCAAAGTGAAGAATTTTCTCAATTCTGGCACAGCTGTGCTGGGACAGCACTCTTACTGAGCCGCTCTGATGCCCAGAGAATATCAGTCCTTCCAGCCCCCGCCCCAGATGGAAATTCCCATAAGCCAGGCACTGAACGAAGTCCTGATCATCCGGTGAAGTGCACAGGAGATACTTGACCGGGCAAGGGTTGCGGCTCGTGTCAAACACTAGCACCTCTGAGGTGCCCGTCGCTACGAAAAGTTCCTCTTTAATTGGATCATAGGCCCAGTCCACAGCATGGTCGAGGATTGAGAAAGGCCAAGTGATAAGCAGAAGATCCCCTGTTACAGGAGACACAAAGCGCAACAGGCCATCCTCAGTGGCACACAGGATCCGGAAGCAGTTCTCCCTACAGCGGACTCGACGTAAGTGATGGGGAATGGAACCACAGATATTGAAGAGGCTGTAGAAGCTGGGCAGACGGCGCAAGGAAAAATGATGCGTTGTCTGGCAGAAGAAAGTTGTGTTGTCGATAAACTGGAGGCCATAGAGCTCCTCACCAAGTTCCAGGTGCCGGAGCAGGTTCCCTGAAGTGAGGTTCCACTCCTTGATTATGCCTTCCTTGCCAGCCGTCAGCAGAGTGTGGGCCTCTAACCGGCTCTGTATACATACCACTAACGTGGGATGGGCTCTGAAGCTGTGGAGAGATGGGCTCTGGCTTTGAAGGAGGGTCCATACGTAGACCTCCCCAGCCTTGTTCCCTGCATAGAGAAGACTCTCCTCAAAGCTAGTGAAGCAGCAGCTGATGGGAGAGCTGCAGTTAGTGGCTACAAACCTCTGTGCCTCTCCCAGGTAACCCTGACCCTGGCGTTCAAGGACTCTCACCGTATTTTCACACAGGGCCACGAGGCAGCCATTGGGGCCATTCAGGGTGATGTTTTGGACCATCTCGTCGCCAGAGATGGGAGATATTTGCATCATGTGGAGACCCTTGCCAGTTGGTTCAATGGTCCAGGTGACCACTCCCCCCAGGATGCCAGACATAAGCATCTTTGTTTCTGGATCGAAGCAGAGACAGCTGATATCAAAGCGGCAAGGCACAGTACACATGGATTTGAATGCCCTAAAATGGTCGCCAAAGAGCCTCAAGATCATGTCGCCACAGTAGACCACGATGAAATGAAAGGAGCCTGTGTGCGCCATTGTCTGGATAGGCCGTAGTCGCTCAGACATCGGGAATGTTCGCTTTTCAACCATGTCGTCAGTTCTGTTCTTCACCCACACTACAGCCTGTAAGACAGTAAAAGACAATAGAAGAGAAGAAAGACAGTCAGCCATCTTCTATTCTTCCCTTTCCTCCTTCCTCCCCTTTTAAATGTTTTTTTCCTTCTTGACAAGGTCTCCCTATGGTAGCCCTGGCTAGCTTAGAATTTAGTATATGGTCCTCCTCCTCTTCTATTTATTTATTTATTTGTTTTGGTTTTTCTAGGACAGGATTTCCCTGCATAGCCCTGGCTGTCCTGGAACTCACTCTGTAGACCAGGTGGGCCTTGAATTCAAGAGGTCCACCTGCCCCTGCCTCTCAAATGCTGGGATCAAAGGCATGTGCCACCACCACCCAGATATTTGTTTATTTTTGACAGGGTCTTGCTTTGTATCTCAAGCTGGCTTTGAACTCCTGATCCTCTGGATATGCTAGGAACATCTCGGGCTCCTGAGCGCCAGGATGACAGGCATATAGCATCATGTCAGGTTTCCTTGTTTGTTTTGCTGAGGGGATATCAGAAGACTGGAGTGGCTTTTGCCTTCTAGGGAGTTGGGAAGAGGGTAGAGGAAGGGAAGCTTGAATCCTTTCACCAACTTCACATTGATCATGAACTCTCCATAGAGTGAAGAATGTGAATGGACAATGTATGGAGGGAACCCCCAAGTCTGGATCCTAGTCATTCACAGGGTGGCTCTGAGTTTAGAGCTACAAAGGTGTGGCCTTTGGAGGAACTAAGAAAGAGAAAACAAGTGGCCTTACCAGTGTTTCTTTTATGTAGGATGACACCCAGGAGAGAGAGGCAAAGAAATGGGCTTCAATGAAGTAATAGCATATAGTCGGCATAGGAAGAGGAAAGCGAGATTCTTTGAATAGTATTTGGGATCGGTCAGTCAGCACAATTACGTCACTCTGTTCATCCTCTGTGGGTTTCTGGGGAAGAGATATGGCATAAACTGAGGTTTGGGCACTAACATATTGGCAGGGTATGGGGGGCAAGATTACAGCATTATCCCAAATTTTACTGGTTTATCTTGGTTGTCAGATTTACACACCTGGACAGAAAGATGCTCAATCAAAGGACTGCTTCAGTCAGGTTTGCCTGTAGGCATGTCTAGAGAACATTTTCTTGGTTGATAATTGATAGTATCAGGGCCAGTCCCACTGAGGGGGGCACATTCCTAGGCAGGTGGCTGGTATGAAAGAGCTAACTGAGCAAATCAGAGGGAGTAAGCCAGTGCTGCTCCATTGGCTGGTTTCTGTTTCCATCACCTACCCTGAGCCTTGGCTCCCTTGGTGATACCTGTAAGATGAAATAACCCTCCCTTCCCCAACTTTCATTTCATTTCATTTGGTGTTTTATTGCAACAACATAAGGCAAAACTAAAATACATCCCACATCCCCTTCTCCTCCTGACTCCCATCACCATCCCCTGTGCATAGCATGTAATACACTTGACAAGCACATAAGAAACCCACGACACATAATGGACCAGACTATGTGTTACAGGCACAGTAGAAAACTGTGCTCTTCTGAAGGTGTAGTTAGTCATACCCAACCCCCAACTCCATGTCTAAAAGGTATATAGATCAGAAAGGACACATTTAACAAGTTACTCAAACAAGTCTATTACCTTAGAGCCACGTGCAATGTAACAGGACACCCCAAAATCAGCATAGCTTAGAATTACTAAAGATCAAAACTATACCAATAAGGGGCTAGAGAGACAGTTCGGCAGTTAAGAACACTGGTTGCTCTTTCAGAGAGCCTAGCTTCAGTTCCCAGCACCCACAGTGTAGCTCACAATGGCCTGTAACTCCAGCTTCAGGGAACCCAACACCCTCTTTTGCACTCCACAGGCACTGTGTGCACATGCAGGCAAAATGTAACTTATACAATAAAATAAATATTTAATCTCTGTGAGTTCAAGGCCAGCCTGGTCCATAGAGTGAGTTCCAGGGCAGCCATGGCTACACAGAGAAACTCTGTCTCAAAAAAACAGAAACCCCACCAGCACAAATAAGACTTTTAGGATAGCTTATTTTGGCCTAGGAACAGAACATACACAGTGTATTATTCCCCAGAGATAGTACATAAATATGAACTATGTACTAGAAGTCCATCTGGTCAGAGCCAGCCACAGCAAAGCTGAGGTTAGCAAATGCTCTCTCTGCTATAGAGTGGGAATTTTGGTTTCTTTAAAAACACAGACATATGTTTTTATTTTAATCTCAGGTGTGCTGCTTCACAGTAGATGACTGGTTTGCCTTGTGCTCTAGCAGGGGCATGGTTTTGCCAGCTGCAGATAGTTTCTGTGAGTGTGTAATGATTGGAATTCTGGGAACTTTTCCAAGGATATTTAAGTGCTAGAGCCCCAGCAGAAAGGGCTGTTTGTCCGTTGATGGTTGGATGCTGCTGGTTTCAGTTTGTTGCAGTTTTTTAGCTGTCATATAAGAATCCAAAAGAAAAAATTATATATCCTGCAGACAAAGATCAAACTTGCCCCAAGGAGATCAATGCCCCTTGCCTTAGTTAGGGTTTCCTGAAGAAACACCATGACCTAAGCAACTCTTATAAAGGACAACATTTAATAGGGGCTGGCTTATAGGTTCAGAAGTTCAGTCCATTAGAAGCATGGCAGTGTCCAGGCAGGCATGGCGCTGGAGGAGCTGAGAGTTCTACATCTTGTTCCAAAGGCAGCCAAGAGAAGACTGTTTCCCATGTGGCTAGGAGGAGGATCTTAAAGCCCATCCCCACAATGACAGACTTCCTCCAACAAGGCCACACCTCCTAATAGTGCCACTCCCTGGGCCAAGCATTTTCAAACCACCACACCCCTAATCAGCTGAAAGTAGTCTAACAGTATCATCACCCCCTTTCCTATCCCTGACTTTGGGGATTTCTTTTCTCTCTCCCTCTATCCTCCTTTCTCTCCTACCTAGTGTTAGAGGGTGAAAGGGGTGGAAGAAGAGGGTTGGGCAAGGGTAAAAGAAAAGAGGAACCACAAAGTAGCCAAAAGGCCTCTATACTGCTGGTACCTTACTCTTTGAGGTGCGTTGAATGAGATTGGCCCCTAGAGGTTCATATACTTGCATGCTTAGTCATCAGCTAAATGGTTTGGGAAGGATTAGGAAGTGTGTCTTTTTTAGAGGAGGTGTTTCAAAAGACCATGCCAGGCCCAGTCTCTCTCTCTCTCTCTTTCTCTCTCTCTCTCTCTCTCTCTCTCTCTCTCTCTCTCTCTCTCTCTGCTGCCTGTGGGATCAGGATGTGGTTTTCAGCTATTTCTCCAGCGCTCCCTGCTATGATGATGACTCTCTCTGAAACTGTAAGCCAGCCCTCAAGTAAGCCCCGTATAAGGGTTGCCTTGGTCGTGGTGTCCCTTCACTGCAACAGACCAGTGACTAAAACACTCTTCCCTTTCAGGAAGTTTCTCTCCACACAGGGTGGTTCCTCTGACAGTGCTCCCAAATGTCTATGTCCCACAGTCACTATGCCTCACCGTTATGTCTGTACAATTATTTGGAAACTGATAGCCCCCTTCTGTTGAGGTGACAACAATGGTCTGTCCTGGTTCTTGCTTTCGTGGACCCTATATAGCTCTAGTGAAGTGCCTATTACCATAAGATGGGTAGAGGCCAATGGATAATATGTAAGTTCCCTAAAAACTCATGCCTTACCTTGCTTTTTTGAATGATGTCATTTGCAAGCCTAAAAAAGTCATTCCACTTGGGAATGAGCCTGGAGGAAGCCATCCTGGCCTGGTTTTCCCCTGGTCCTCCTTAGGACTGTCGCTTACAGACCTGTGGATACCCAAAAGAGGAGTGCTTAGTTTAGCTCATGGTTTGGGTTTTGTTTCCCTTTGTTTCGTGATATCCTGTGTATCCTAGGGTGGCTTTGAACTTCCTGCATGGCAGAGGATGACTTCACCTTCTGGCTCCTCTGCTCACAGCTCCTGAGTGCTGGGATTCCAGGCACGCCTGGCTTATGCAGTGCTAGGGATGGAACCCGGGGCTTTGTGCATGCTAAGAGAGTGCCCCGCCACCGAGCTTCATCTCTAAACCCACGTTTCCTCATTTGTAATATGAAAATGCCAATCTTGCCTGCTTTAAACTGTGATATATCTTTGTTGTTACAAAGATCAGAATTCCTGAGAAAGCCCTGATGAGTCTGCCCTGAAGCAGCAGACAACTACCATTGGCTCCAGGATGCCTTGGGTTTCCATTTCTTTTCCTACTTTATTCCCTCCTTCCCACTTCCCCTTCCTGCTCTGCCCCTCTTCCTCTCCTCCCTCTCCCTTTTGTGTCTCTTTTCTCCCCCTTCCCTTCTTCATATTCCCAGTTGCTCAGTAAACATGATGACTAAATTAATACTCTGGCCAGCAGAGGGCAGTGAAGGCCAACCATGACTGTCACAGGAAGGAACCCTCAGTCTCAGAAATGATTCCCAGGGGGTTGTTCCAGGCCCGCTGCTCAGCAGTGTTTCATGAACTTATCAGATTGCTTAGTACAAGTCCCTTTAGCCAGAGGCACTGGCCTGCACCTAGAACCCCAGCACTCTGGGGACAAAGATGGGAAAACTTCTCTGAATTTGATCTCTCTGAATTTTTCCTCTATATAGTGAGTTCCACAACAGTGTAGAGAGACCCTATCTCAATCACTCCCAAATCCCCCAAAAATGAGGGGAGCAGAAGAGAAGGAAGGAAGGGCAAATTATCATGGACCCAACCCCAGCCCTACTGCATTGTAAACTCCTATATAAAACCCAATGATAACCTGGCTTTTAACGAGCTCTCACACTAAAGTGAAGGACCATTCGTTTAGAAAACTGTTGGAGTTCATGGACAGAATAGCTTGGGTCTTTTGAAGCAAAGCCAGCAAAATCACCCCTCCAGTATGACTAAGGCCCTGTGCTTGCAGAGAGAAGGCGGCAGGCAGAACATTTTTGTAGAGTGAGTGGGAATCTGTTTGGAGAAGAAAAGAGATGTGTTCAAGACTACCTGTAATTCCAGTACTTGGGCTGCTGAGGCAGAAGAAGAGGATAATGACTGGGGTCTAGGCTATCCTGGGTTAAACAGAGAGTGGCATGTGAGCCAGGACAATTATGTGAGTGACCCTATCCCCAACCCTCAAATCAAGATGTAAGCACTAATTCACAGTTCTGAACTCATCTATATCAGAGATAGGGAGGTTCTGCTAGCTCACTACTGTACACTAGTAGGCCAGCCCCATAGCCACAATTTACCTCACTGGGTCCTTTTTAGTCCCCAGAACCAGAGATGATATCATGTGTGGGAAATATGCAGCCCCTACCAGTAGCGTCTATTGTTCTAAGTATACCACTGAGTCCCCCTTTTCTTTACCAGCCTACAACAATTCACAGTCGGGATCCTTTGGGTTATCACTGCTGGGGGCCAAATGAGTCTTCATCAAGGTTTGTGTTTTCTGTCAGTCCTTCCTTGAGTTAATTCATCAGATGACCCAGAGGAAACCTCTCCCCTAAGCCTTTCCCAACTTCATCCTTAGTCTCAGAGCTAATCCCTAAAAATGAGTCTGGAATGAGCTCTGGAGAATGGGCAGCTTGATAACTCAGAAATGATTTATTGGTAGCACTCAGTCTGTAGTCAGAGTGATTAAGACACAAAGGATTTGGGACAAGATATGCTATTTCCTGTTGTCTGCAGAGAAAACCCAAGTCTGCTGGGGTTTTTTGTTTGCTTTGTTTTACTTTTTCTTAGGTTCAATATACAGACAGTATCTGAGGAAAAGCAGGTGTCATAAGAACCTTGCCTTAAAAGATACCTGCCTGCAGAGGGCGCTCTACTCCACCACACTGCATGCCTCTGGACACACATTGACTTCCTAGAATCTAACAGCATATGAGATACAGACTTCTGGCTTTCTAGACTTTACAGTTTAGCAGGAAAAGGAGACATCAACAAATAGCCACAAAATTAACAATGGGACAACTGGAGTGAAGGGTTATTAAATTTTTTTTCTGCAGCCTTAACTGTTTCAAACTTAAATCCCACCGGCAATATCCATGGTGTGCTTGCTGGTATGTGTGCACACTCATATGCCTTTGAGCATGTCTGTTCAGGTTAGTCTTGAACTTTGAATCCTGCCTCAGTCTTTTGGGAAGCTGGCTATTGTATCTGTTATCATATCACAAAGTACTATGAGTATATTTACAGGAAGTGAGCACCCAAAAGGAGGGTGATATGTGCCCCATGCTTTGAGCTAGGACCCTGAATGAATTAAAAGGCAGGAATGCAGGTAGTCCACCTGGGACCAGAAGGGCCTCATTAGCTGACTATAAAACTAACCTTGGCTTATTCTGTTCTTTGAAAGACATTACAGTTAAGGAGCTGAAATCTGTCCACAGTCCTCTGGGAGTACAACTCTTGGACTTTGGGCAGATTCAGTAGGCTAGAATGCACTTAACTTTCTTTATGGCTGACAAACATCCTTTAATATGGTGGGCTAGTTTCCAGTGAATAGGAGAGGTAGCTCAGATCCTTGGGGATAATAGCACCTAGCCACAAATACAGATAGCACAAGGCCACAAAGTACTGGCCAGGCATTTTACATAATATGGTTTTAATTTTTTAAAATTCTCTGTATGTGTTTGGGGGGGGGGATGTGCACATGAGTGCAGGTACCCTGGAAGGTGGCCAGAAGAGTGTGTCAGATCCCCTGGAACCTGAGTTACAGGTAGTTGTGAACTGTTTAACATGGGTGCAGGTGATTGGTCTCATGTCAGAGGTCCAAGACTATGTGCTCTTGACCTCGGAGCCATCTCCCCAGACCCCATGTGCTTCTTATGATGGTACTGTGAGTTAGCTATTACTCCCCCTTAGCTTCTTAAGATGAACATGGAAAGAATATTGGGATACCAAGGGCCATATGAACAAAAAGTCACCATCTCACAGTTGGCCACCTGTCCTCTCTCTTCACAACAATGACCTGGTTATGTCCTTTCTGTATCTCTCTAAAAGTATGAGAGAGGTTGAGCGTTCTGTACATGTAGAAGTGTAATACGTATTCTACATATGTCTGTATACAATATACATACATTCTCACTCTCGCTAGAGATTAGCTCACATTAATATAGAGCCATACTTCATTTTGTAAAAGTTGCCAGGGTATATGACTGATCATTCACCCACATGTCTATTAACAGATATTGGCCCTGTGTGTGTACGTGGGGAGGGGGGCTATCTCATGTAGCCTAGGCTAGCATTGCCTTGAGGGGTAGCCTAAGAACTCCCAGTCCTCCTGCCTCCACTTCCCAAGTGAATTTCCCTGTAAATTACAGACCCTCTACCAGTACATTTAGCTTGTTAATAGACATTGGGCAGTTTCCAGCCTTCAGTTACAACAATCCATGCCACAAATGACTGACTACCTTTGTTGGTGTCTCGGACTTTAAATTGTAAACTGAAACAGAAAACAGATTTACATTTTAAGTATCACAGCTCATTATTGAGATTAATTTGTTTGTTTGTTTTTGAGACAGGATTTCTCTGTGTAACTGCCTTGGCTGTCCTGGAACTTTCTTTGTAGACCAGGCTACTCTCAAACTCACAGAGGCCTGACTGCCTCTGCCTCCCAAGTGCTGGGATTAAAGGTGTGTGCTACCATACCCATGGAGATTAATCTTGATTATTGTATGTAAACTTTATCTATTTCTGTGAACCAGCTGGTTTAGTTAGAGTTACTTACAAGAGTGTGGTTGAGGTTTTAGTCAGATGCGCATGAGCAGCTTACAGCTTACTATTGGCCATACCACTGAACAAAATCTCTCTCCCCTAGTAACCATTAACTGTAAGTTTCAGGGAAAGGTGGGCTTCAGGAATTTTTATATAAAATTATGCCCCACAAAGTTCTAACTTGGTAGCCCAAGATGGCCCAGAACCCACTAACCCTCCTGTTCTCAGCCTTGTGAGTGCTGTGATTACAGGCTTGGTTTTATGTAAAAATTGAAGTTGGTCAGGCATGGTAGTGCATGCCTTCAATCCCAACACCTGGAGGTAGAAGAAGGCAATCTTTGTGAGGCCAGTGTCATGTACATTAAAAGTTCCAGGCCAGCTAATTATATGGGGAAACCCAGTCTCAAGAATTAAAACTAAAATCGTTTATGTAGGTATTTTTGTTAGGCATTACTGCTTGTGGTTACAATGCCTTGGATTAGATGATATGTTCTGCTGAATGGACAAGTGAATGACGCCTCTGATCTGTCATCTGAAATATGTGCTTTCTGTCATGTCATAATGAACACCTTCCCAGGACAAGGGCTTAAGCAGAAAGTGTATGCATGAGATTTGGAGGACTGAGCAATTCTCGTCAGTTGCCTCAGAATCCCTTATGGAATTCGAGTGGCAACACCGTTTGGTTGTTTTTTTAAAGGTCGAATCTTCATTCGTTTCTACGAGTGGATTAATCTGTACTTTCCCCAGGCTGTAGGCACTCGACAAACGCTAGTTACCCTCAGACTATGTCATTACTGAATGATTAGAAGGGAAAAGGCCTGCCAGGAAGCCCCTACGGGTCGTGATTCTGAGCCTCCCATCTCAGGGACTGGTCTGGAGCCGAGAGGAACACGGGGAGCCACGTCCTCACGTTCCGGCTCCCCGGAATCCACATGGGCGGGAGGTAGGTGTGTCCACCTCCTTCGGGCTGGAGCCGCGCCTGTTACCTGTGACAGGACTCCCGACAAGGGACAGCGAGCTCTGCGGCACCCCGAGCTAAGACGAACAGACCTAGAGGGGAGCTGGGAAGCTACGCTGAAAATGATGTGGGAGGACCCCACCAACAGAACGGTTAGTCCCGCAGCCCCGCACCTGGCGGATTGACCCGGGCAACCAGAGCGAGCGCGTGTGCGCGGTGGCACACGCACGCGTTCCAAAAGGGGGTGGGAAAAGAAATCCTCCGACTCCCGTCCGAAGGAGACCCCCCAGCCATCCGGGGCCGAGTCGGCCGGAGAGCACGCGTGCGCGAGGGCGCGCCGCCGCCGTCCCGCTCCGCCCAGCGCTGAAGGGGGTCTAGCGCACAGCTCCGGTCTTCCCGCCCCTCCCCAGGCTCGCAGGCTCGGAGTAGTAGACTCCCGCCCTGCGGAGAGGGACGGCGAAAGGTTCCCCGAGCAGAGGAAGAAGGCGGACGTGGCGAGGAAAAAGGAGAAACCGGTCGAACAAGGTGAAGAACGAGGCTCCCGGGCTGGAGCCGTCGCAAGACACGCCTCCCTGCCTCACACCCCTCCGGGCTGCGGAAGTCCTCCAGAGACTGGAGCAGCACCGAAGCGACCAGTAGACTACGATTCCCAGAAGGCGGTGCGGTGGCGTGCCTACGACTCCCGGCAGGCCCCGCGCGCCAGGCTCTCTTCAGTGCGCTGCTTCTTAGGGAGAAACTACAGTTCCCACGAGGCCTCGCGCGAAGCGGCTTGGAAGTGGGCAGCCTGGAAGTCACTCGGGCCACTGAAGCTGGCGGCGTCTCTAGTGAGCCGCGCCGTGCTGAACACTGCGGTCGAGGAGCCCGCGAGGCGTGTGACCGGGACGCCTAGGTACGTGGCTCCCGGTGCAGGAGCAACCTCGGGCAAGGGTGGTGGGGATTTGGTAGCTGCTCGGACCCCGAGGGTCAGCGCAGGCGAGGTGACCAGGCGGACGGCCGGGTGTGGGCATCGGCTGTGGGGGGCGGCAGCGCCGGGACTCACGCCCTCCGTACCCGGCGGGACTCGTGTCCGCATGGCTCAACTTTCGAGACGTGCAACCCGGCTCGGTGGGGAAGAGCTTGGAGTCTGGGAGACGTGGGTGCACGTCCCAGCTCTGCCACTCTGGAGCTGCTGTCTGGGAAAACCGCGCCGAACCTCGTTTTTGCCTTCGGTAAAACGGGGAAGGAGGAATTGTCTTTTGCTGGTGATTGTTCTGAGGTGTTGAGATCTGGTGAATAAGGCGTTTCACATTGAAGATACTTATTGCTGGTTTGCGCTATTGTTAGTCCTGGAGAAATGAGGTGGAGATACTATAGATTGCCAATTAGTTGACCATGTGCATGTAAAGACCTGAGTCTATAGTTAACACTCAATGGAGAGTAGCTGCTGTATACTGCGATCATTTTGATTAGAGCTTTTGCTTGTGAAGCAGAGAGACTCACATTCAAATTTAGGTTTTGTCATGCACCAGCAAGCTGTGTGACCTTGGGCAACTAACTTCACCCCTCTGTGCCTTAGTTTTCCCTTCTATGCTTAAATATAAAGTGGAGATTTCAAGGGAAGCCATCTCATCGAATTGTTTTGAAGATGTATAAGAACATCCTGTGTAAATTGCTTAACACAGCTGCTGGCACATAGCAGTCTGTAAATGCTGTCATTTATTTAGCGTTTCTGGGGAGCTTAGAGACTCTGAGTAGGGCTCTGACCAGATCTGGCATTGAGTCCAATTGGCTTCCCCTTCTTCCAGACTAAGGTCTCTCGTTTATAAAAATGGGACAATAGCAGTATTACCTTGGCAAGGGTGTGATGATTTGCTGAACACTGGGCTGAGCCATTCATTACTGAGTAGCAGTTCGTATGGATTATGATTGTTCTTCAGTGTTCTCCATCTGGCCCAGAGGCTGCCTAACTGTGGGCTGTGACATGACAGCCCTGAGCTCCCCCACACATTCGCTCCCAGCCTCAGTGTCCCATCTGTGA
>NW_023046326.1:45000-59598 GCF_011762505.2 Arvicanthis niloticus
AAAAAAAAAAAAAAAAAAAAAAAAAAAAAAAAAAAAAAAAAAAAAAAAAAAAAAAAAAAAAAAAAAAAAAAAAAAAAAAAAAAAAAAAAAAAAAAAAAAAAAAAAAAAAAAAAAAAAAAAAAAAAAAAAAAAAAAAAAAAAAAAAAAAAAAAAAAAAAAAAAAAAAAAAAAAAAAAAAAAAAAAAAAAAAAAAAAAAAAAAAAAAAAAAAAAAAAAAAAAAAAAAAAAAAAAAAAAAAAAAAAAAAAAAAAAAAAAAAAAAAAAAAAAAAAAAAAAAAAAAAAAAAAAAAAAAAAAAAAAAAAAAAAAAAAAAAAAAAAAAAAAAAAAAAAAAAAAAAAAAAAAAAAAAAAAAAAAAAAAAAAAAAAAAAAAAAAAAAAAAAAAAAAAAAAAAAAAAAAAAAAAAAAAAAAAAAAAAAAAAAAAAAAAAAAAAAAAAAAAAAAAAAAAAAAAAAAAAAAAAAAAAAAAAAAAAAAAAAAAAAAAAAAAAAAAAAAAAAAAAAAAAAAAAAAAAAAAAAAAAAAAAAAAAAAAAAAAAAAAAAAAAAAAAAAAAAAAAAAAAAAAAAAAAAAAAAAAAAAAAAAAAAAAAAAAAAAAAAAAAAAAAAAAAAAAAAAAAAAAAAAAAAAAAAAAAAAAAAAAAAAAAAAAAAAAAAAAAAAAAAAAAAAAAAAAAAAAAAAAAAAAAAAAAAAAAAAAAAAAAAAAAAAAAAAAAAAAAAAAAAAAAAAAAAAAAAAAAAAAAAAAAAAAAAAAAAAAAAAAAAAAAAAAAAAAAAAAAAAAAAAAAAAAAAAAAAAAAAAAAAAAAAAAAAAAAAAAAAAAAAAAAAAAAAAAAAAAAAAAAAAAAAAAAAAAAAAAAAAAAAAAAAAAAAAAAAAAAAAAAAAAAAAAAAAAAAAAAAAAAAAAAAAAAAAAAAAAAAAAAAAAAAAAAAAAAAAAAAAAAAAAAAAAAAAAAAAAAAAAAAAAAAAAAAAAAAAAAAAAAAAAAAAAAAAAAAAAAAAAAAAAAAAAAAAAAAAAAAAAAAAAAAAAAAAAAAAAAAAAAAAAAAAAAAAAAAAAAAAAAAAAAAAAAAAAAAAAAAAAAAAAAAAAAAAAAAAAAAAAAAAAAAAAAAAAAAAAAAAAAAAAAAAAAAAAAAAAAAAAAAAAAAAAAAAAAAAAAAAAAAAAAAAAAAAAAAAAAAAAAAAAAAAAAAAAAAAAAAAAAAAAAAAAAAAAAAAAAAAAAAAAAAAAAAAAAAAAAAAAAAAAAAAAAAAAAAAAAAAAAAAAAAAAAAAAAAAAAAAAAAAAAAAAAAAAAAAAAAAAAAAAAAAAAAAAAAAAAAAAAAAAAAAAAAAAAAAAAAAAAAAAAAAAAAAAAAAAAAAAAAAAAAAAAAAAAAAAAAAAAAAAAAAAAAAAAAAAAAAAAAAAAAAAAAAAAAAAAAAAAAAAAAAAAAAAAAAAAAAAAAAAAAAAAAAAAAAAAAAAAAAAAAAAAAAAAAAAAAAAAAAAAAAAAAAAAAAAAAAAAAAAAAAAAAAAAAAAAAAAAAAAAAAAAAAAAAAAAAAAAAAAAAAAAAAAAAAAAAAAAAAAAAAAAAAAAAAAAAAAAAAAAAAAAAAAAAAAAAAAAAAAAAAAAAAAAAAAAAAAAAAAAAAAAAAAAAAAAAAAAAAAAAAAAAAAAAAAAAAAAAAAAAAAAAAAAAAAAAAAAAAAAAAAAAAAAAAAAAAAAAAAAAAAAAAAAAAAAAAAAAAAAAAAAAAAAAAAAAAAAAAAAAAAAAAAAAAAAAAAAAAAAAAAAAAAAAAAAAAAAAAAAAAAAAAAAAAAAAAAAAAAAAAAAAAAAAAAAAAAAAAAAAAAAAAAAAAAAAAAAAAAAAAAAAAAAAAAAAAAAAAAAAAAAAAAAAAAAAAAAAAAAAAAAAAAAAAAAAAAAAAAAAAAAAAAAAAAAAAAAAAAAAAAAAAAAAAAAAAAAAAAAAAAAAAAAAAAAAAAAAAAAAAAAAAAAAAAAAAAAAAAAAAAAAAAAAAAAAAAAAAAAAAAAAAAAAAAAAAAAAAAAAAAAAAAAAAAAAAAAAAAAAAAAAAAAAAAAAAAAAAAAAAAAAAAAAAAAAAAAAAAAAAAAAAAAAAAAAAAAAAAAAAAAAAAAAAAAAAAAAAAAAAAAAAAAAAAAAAAAAAAAAAAAAAAAAAAAAAAAAAAAAAAAAAAAAAAAAAAAAAAAAAAAAAAAAAAAAAAAAAAAAAAAAAAAAAAAAAAAAAAAAAAAAAAAAAAAAAAAAAAAAAAAAAAAAAAAAAAAAAAAAAAAAAAAAAAAAAAAAAAAAAAAAAAAAAAAAAAAAAAAAAAAAAAAAAAAAAAAAAAAAAAAAAAAAAAAAAAAAAAAAAAAAAAAAAAAAAAAAAAAAAAAAAAAAAAAAAAAAAAAAAAAAAAAAAAAAAAAAAAAAAAAAAAAAAAAAAAAAAAAAAAAAAAAAAAAAAAAAAAAAAAAAAAAAAAAAAAAAAAAAAAAAAAAAAAAAAAAAAAAAAAAAAAAAAAAAAAAAAAAAAAAAAAAAAAAAAAAAAAAAAAAAAAAAAAAAAAAAAAAAAAAAAAAAAAAAAAAAAAAAAAAAAAAAAAAAAAAAAAAAAAAAAAAAAAAAAAAAAAAAAAAAAAAAAAAAAAAAAAAAAAAAAAAAAAAAAAAAAAAAAAAAAAAAAAAAAAAAAAAAAAAAAAAAAAAAAAAAAAAAAAAAAAAAAAAAAAAAAAAAAAAAAAAAAAAAAAAAAAAAAAAAAAAAAAAAAAAAAAAAAAAAAAAAAAAAAAAAAAAAAAAAAAAAAAAAAAAAAAAAAAAAAAAAAAAAAAAAAAAAAAAAAAAAAAAAAAAAAAAAAAAAAAAAAAAAAAAAAAAAAAAAAAAAAAAAAAAAAAAAAAAAAAAAAAAAAAAAAAAAAAAAAAAAAAAAAAAAAAAAAAAAAAAAAAAAAAAAAAAAAAAAAAAAAAAAAAAAAAAAAAAAAAAAAAAAAAAAAAAAAAAAAAAAAAAAAAAAAAAAAAAAAAAAAAAAAAAAAAAAAAAAAAAAAAAAAAAAAAAAAAAAAAAAAAAAAAAAAAAAAAAAAAAAAAAAAAAAAAAAAAAAAAAAAAAAAAAAAAAAAAAAAAAAAAAAAAAAAAAAAAAAAAAAAAAAAAAAAAAAAAAAAAAAAAAAAAAAAAAAAAAAAAAAAAAAAAAAAAAAAAAAAAAAAAAAAAAAAAAAAAAAAAAAAAAAAAAAAAAAAAAAAAAAAAAAAAAAAAAAAAAAAAAAAAAAAAAAAAAAAAAAAAAAAAAAAAAAAAAAAAAAAAAAAAAAAAAAAAAAAAAAAAAAAAAAAAAAAAAAAAAAAAAAAAAAAAAAAAAAAAAAAAAAAAAAAAAAAAAAAAAAAAAAAAAAAAAAAAAAAAAAAAAAAAAAAAAAAAAAAAAAAAAAAAAAAAAAAAAAAAAAAAAAAAAAAAAAAAAAAAAAAAAAAAAAAAAAAAAAAAAAAAAAAAAAAAAAAAAAAAAAAAAAAAAAAAAAAAAAAAAAAAAAAAAAAAAAAAAAAAAAAAAAAAAAAAAAAAAAAAAAAAAAAAAAAAAAAAAAAAAAAAAAAAAAAAAAAAAAAAAAAAAAAAAAAAAAAAAAAAAAAAAAAAAAAAAAAAAAAAAAAAAAAAAAAAAAAAAAAAAAAAAAAAAAAAAAAAAAAAAAAAAAAAAAAAAAAAAAAAAAAAAAAAAAAAAAAAAAAAAAAAAAAAAAAAAAAAAAAAAAAAAAAAAAAAAAAAAAAAAAAAAAAAAAAAAAAAAAAAAAAAAAAAAAAAAAAAAAAAAAAAAAAAAAAAAAAAAAAAAAAAAAAAAAAAAAAAAAAAAAAAAAAAAAAAAAAAAAAAAAAAAAAAAAAAAAAAAAAAAAAAAAAAAAAAAAAAAAAAAAAAAAAAAAAAAAAAAAAAAAAAAAAAAAAAAAAAAAAAAAAAAAAAAAAAAAAAAAAAAAAAAAAAAAAAAAAAAAAAAAAAAAAAAAAAAAAAAAAAAAAAAAAAAAAAAAAAAAAAAAAAAAAAAAAAAAAAAAAAAAAAAAAAAAAAAAAAAAAAAAAAAAAAAAAAAAAAAAAAAAAAAAAAAAAAAAAAAAAAAAAAAAAAAAAAAAAAAAAAAAAAAAAAAAAAAAAAAAAAAAAAAAAAAAAAAAAAAAAAAAAAAAAAAAAAAAAAAAAAAAAAAAAAAAAAAAAAAAAAAAAAAAAAAAAAAAAAAAAAAAAAAAAAAAAAAAAAAAAAAAAAAAAAAAAAAAAAAAAAAAAAAAAAAAAAAAAAAAAAAAAAAAAAAAAAAAAAAAAAAAAAAAAAAAAAAAAAAAAAAAAAAAAAAAAAAAAAAAAAAAAAAAAAAAAAAAAAAAAAAAAAAAAAAAAAAAAAAAAAAAAAAAAAAAAAAAAAAAAAAAAAAAAAAAAAAAAAAAAAAAAAAAAAAAAAAAAAAAAAAAAAAAAAAAAAAAAAAAAAAAAAAAAAAAAAAAAAAAAAAAAAAAAAAAAAAAAAAAAAAAAAAAAAAAAAAAAAAAAAAAAAAAAAAAAAAAAAAAAAAAAAAAAAAAAAAAAAAAAAAAAAAAAAAAAAAAAAAAAAAAAAAAAAAAAAAAAAAAAAAAAAAAAAAAAAAAAAAAAAAAAAAAAAAAAAAAAAAAAAAAAAAAAAAAAAAAAAAAAAAAAAAAAAAAAAAAAAAAAAAAAAAAAAAAAAAAAAAAAAAAAAAAAAAAAAAAAAAAAAAAAAAAAAAAAAAAAAAAAAAAAAAAAAAAAAAAAAAAAAAAAAAAAAAAAAAAAAAAAAAAAAAAAAAAAAAAAAAAAAAAAAAAAAAAAAAAAAAAAAAAAAAAAAAAAAAAAAAAAAAAAAAAAAAAAAAAAAAAAAAAAAAAAAAAAAAAAAAAAAAAAAAAAAAAAAAAAAAAAAAAAAAAAAAAAAAAAAAAAAAAAAAAAAAAAAAAAAAAAAAAAAAAAAAAAAAAAAAAAAAAAAAAAAAAAAAAAAAAAAAAAAAAAAAAAAAAAAAAAAAAAAAAAAAAAAAAAAAAAAAAAAAAAAAAAAAAAAAAAAAAAAAAAAAAAAAAAAAAAAAAAAAAAAAAAAAAAAAAAAAAAAAAAAAAAAAAAAAAAAAAAAAAAAAAAAAAAAAAAAAAAAAAAAAAAAAAAAAAAAAAAAAAAAAAAAAAAAAAAAAAAAAAAAAAAAAAAAAAAAAAAAAAAAAAAAAAAAAAAAAAAAAAAAAAAAAAAAAAAAAAAAAAAAAAAAAAAAAAAAAAAAAAAAAAAAAAAAAAAAAAAAAAAAAAAAAAAAAAAAAAAAAAAAAAAAAAAAAAAAAAAAAAAAAAAAAAAAAAAAAAAAAAAAAAAAAAAAAAAAAAAAAAAAAAAAAAAAAAAAAAAAAAAAAAAAAAAAAAAAAAAAAAAAAAAAAAAAAAAAAAAAAAAAAAAAAAAAAAAAAAAAAAAAAAAAAAAAAAAAAAAAAAAAAAAAAAAAAAAAAAAAAAAAAAAAAAAAAAAAAAAAAAAAAAAAAAAAAAAAAAAAAAAAAAAAAAAAAAAAAAAAAAAAAAAAAAAAAAAAAAAAAAAAAAAAAAAAAAAAAAAAAAAAAAAAAAAAAAAAAAAAAAAAAAAAAAAAAAAAAAAAAAAAAAAAAAAAAAAAAAAAAAAAAAAAAAAAAAAAAAAAAAAAAAAAAAAAAAAAAAAAAAAAAAAAAAAAAAAAAAAAAAAAAAAAAAAAAAAAAAAAAAAAAAAAAAAAAAAAAAAAAAAAAAAAAAAAAAAAAAAAAAAAAAAAAAAAAAAAAAAAAAAAAAAAAAAAAAAAAAAAAAAAAAAAAAAAAAAAAAAAAAAAAAAAAAAAAAAAAAAAAAAAAAAAAAAAAAAAAAAAAAAAAAAAAAAAAAAAAAAAAAAAAAAAAAAAAAAAAAAAAAAAAAAAAAAAAAAAAAAAAAAAAAAAAAAAAAAAAAAAAAAAAAAAAAAAAAAAAAAAAAAAAAAAAAAAAAAAAAAAAAAAAAAAAAAAAAAAAAAAAAAAAAAAAAAAAAAAAAAAAAAAAAAAAAAAAAAAAAAAAAAAAAAAAAAAAAAAAAAAAAAAAAAAAAAAAAAAAAAAAAAAAAAAAAAAAAAAAAAAAAAAAAAAAAAAAAAAAAAAAAAAAAAAAAAAAAAAAAAAAAAAAAAAAAAAAAAAAAAAAAAAAAAAAAAAAAAAAAAAAAAAAAAAAAAAAAAAAAAAAAAAAAAAAAAAAAAAAAAAAAAAAAAAAAAAAAAAAAAAAAAAAAAAAAAAAAAAAAAAAAAAAAAAAAAAAAAAAAAAAAAAAAAAAAAAAAAAAAAAAAAAAAAAAAAAAAAAAAAAAAAAAAAAAAAAAAAAAAAAAAAAAAAAAAAAAAAAAAAAAAAAAAAAAAAAAAAAAAAAAAAAAAAAAAAAAAAAAAAAAAAAAAAAAAAAAAAAAAAAAAAAAAAAAAAAAAAAAAAAAAAAAAAAAAAAAAAAAAAAAAAAAAAAAAAAAAAAAAAAAAAAAAAAAAAAAAAAAAAAAAAAAAAAAAAAAAAAAAAAAAAAAAAAAAAAAAAAAAAAAAAAAAAAAAAAAAAAAAAAAAAAAAAAAAAAAAAAAAAAAAAAAAAAAAAAAAAAAAAAAAAAAAAAAAAAAAAAAAAAAAAAAAAAAAAAAAAAAAAAAAAAAAAAAAAAAAAAAAAAAAAAAAAAAAAAAAAAAAAAAAAAAAAAAAAAAAAAAAAAAAAAAAAAAAAAAAAAAAAAAAAAAAAAAAAAAAAAAAAAAAAAAAAAAAAAAAAAAAAAAAAAAAAAAAAAAAAAAAAAAAAAAAAAAAAAAAAAAAAAAAAAAAAAAAAAAAAAAAAAAAAAAAAAAAAAAAAAAAAAAAAAAAAAAAAAAAAAAAAAAAAAAAAAAAAAAAAAAAAAAAAAAAAAAAAAAAAAAAAAAAAAAAAAAAAAAAAAAAAAAAAAAAAAAAAAAAAAAAAAAAAAAAAAAAAAAAAAAAAAAAAAAAAAAAAAAAAAAAAAAAAAAAAAAAAAAAAAAAAAAAAAAAAAAAAAAAAAAAAAAAAAAAAAAAAAAAAAAAAAAAAAAAAAAAAAAAAAAAAAAAAAAAAAAAAAAAAAAAAAAAAAAAAAAAAAAAAAAAAAAAAAAAAAAAAAAAAAAAAAAAAAAAAAAAAAAAAAAAAAAAAAAAAAAAAAAAAAAAAAAAAAAAAAAAAAAAAAAAAAAAAAAAAAAAAAAAAAAAAAAAAAAAAAAAAAAAAAAAAAAAAAAAAAAAAAAAAAAAAAAAAAAAAAAAAAAAAAAAAAAAAAAAAAAAAAAAAAAAAAAAAAAAAAAAAAAAAAAAAAAAAAAAAAAAAAAAAAAAAAAAAAAAAAAAAAAAAAAAAAAAAAAAAAAAAAAAAAAAAAAAAAAAAAAAAAAAAAAAAAAAAAAAAAAAAAAAAAAAAAAAAAAAAAAAAAAAAAAAAAAAAAAAAAAAAAAAAAAAAAAAAAAAAAAAAAAAAAAAAAAAAAAAAAAAAAAAAAAAAAAAAAAAAAAAAAAAAAAAAAAAAAAAAAAAAAAAAAAAAAAAAAAAAAAAAAAAAAAAAAAAAAAAAAAAAAAAAAAAAAAAAAAAAAAAAAAAAAAAAAAAAAAAAAAAAAAAAAAAAAAAAAAAAAAAAAAAAAAAAAAAAAAAAAAAAAAAAAAAAAAAAAAAAAAAAAAAAAAAAAAAAAAAAAAAAAAAAAAAAAAAAAAAAAAAAAAAAAAAAAAAAAAAAAAAAAAAAAAAAAAAAAAAAAAAAAAAAAAAAAAAAAAAAAAAAAAAAAAAAAAAAAAAAAAAAAAAAAAAAAAAAAAAAAAAAAAAAAAAAAAAAAAAAAAAAAAAAAAAAAAAAAAAAAAAAAAAAAAAAAAAAAAAAAAAAAAAAAAAAAAAAAAAAAAAAAAAAAAAAAAAAAAAAAAAAAAAAAAAAAAAACAAAAAAAAAAAAAAAAAAAAAAAAAAAAAAAAAAAAAAAAAAAAAAAAAAAAAAAAAAAAAAAAAAAAAAAAAAAAAAAAAAAAAAAAAAAAAAAAAAAAAAAAAAAAAAAAAAAAAAAAAAAAAAAAAAAAAAAAAAAAAAAAAAAAAAAAAAAAAAAAAAAAAAAAAAAAAAAAAAAAAAAAAAAAAAAAAAAAAAAAAAAAAAAAAAAAAAAAAAAAAAAAAAAAAAAAAAAAAAAAAAAAAAAAAAAAAAAAAAAAAAAAAAAAAAAAAAAAAAAAAAAAAAAAAAAAAAAAAAAAAAAAAAAAAAAAAAAAAAAAAAAAAAAAAAAAAAAAAAAAAAAAAAAAAAAAAAAAAAAAAAAAAAAAAAAAAAAAAAAAAAAAAAAAAAAAAAAAAAAAAAAAAAAAAAAAAAAAAAAAAAAAAAAAAAAAAAAAAAAAAAAAAAAAAAAAAAAAAAAAAAAAAAAAAAAAAAAAAAAAAAAAAAAAAAAAAAAAAAAAAAAAAAAAAAAAAAAAAAAAAAAAAAAAAAAAAAAAAAAAAAAAAAAAAAAAAAAAAAAAAAAAAAAAAAAAAAAAAAAAAAAAAAAAAAAAAAAAAAAAAAAAAAAAAAAAAAAAAAAAAAAAAAAAAAAAAAAAAAAAAAAAAAAAAAAAAAAAAAAAAAAAAAAAAAAAAAAAAAAAAAAAAAAAAAAAAAAAAAAAAAAAAAAAAAAAAAAAAAAAAAAAAAAAAAAAAAAAAAAAAAAAAAAAAAAAAAAAAAAAAAAAAAAAAAAAAAAAAAAAAAAAAAAAAAAAAAAAAAAAAAAAAAAAAAAAAAAAAAAAAAAAAAAAAAAAAAAAAAAAAAAAAAAAAAAAAAAAAAAAAAAAAAAAAAAAAAAAAAAAAAAAAAAAAAAAAAAAAAAAAAAAAAAAAAAAAAAAAAAAAAAAAAAAAAAAAAAAAAAAAAAAAAAAAAAAAAAAAAAAAAAAAAAAAAAAAAAAAAAAAAAAAAAAAAAAAAAAAAAAAAAAAAAAAAAAAAAAAAAAAAAAAAAAAAAAAAAAAAAAAAAAAAAAAAAAAAAAAAAAAAAAAAAAAAAAAAAAAAAAAAAAAAAAAAAAAAAAAAAAAAAAAAAAAAAAAAAAAAAAAAAAAAACAAAAAAAAAAAAAAAAAAAAAAAAAAAAAAAAAAAAAAAAAAAAAAAAAAAAAAAAAAAAAAAAAAAAAAAAAAAAAAAAAAAAAAAAAAAAAAAAAAAAAAAAAAAAAAAAAAAAAAAAAAAAAAAAAAAAAAAAAAAAAAAAAAAAAAAAAAAAAAAAAAAAAAAAAAAAAAAAAAAAAAAAAAAAAAAAAAAAAAAAAAAAAAAAAAAAAAAAAAAAAAAAAAAAAAAAAAAAAAAAAAAAAAAAAAAAAAAAAAAAAAAAAAAAAAAAAAAAAAAAAAAAAAAAAAAAAAAAAAAAAAAAAAAAAAAAAAAAAAAAAAAAAAAAAAAAAAAAAAAAAAAAAAAAAAAAAAAAAAAAAAAAAAAAAAAAAAAAAAAAAAAAAAAAAAAAAAAAAAAAAAAAAAAAAAAAAAAAAAAAAAAAAAAAAAAAAAAAAAAAAAAAAAAAAAAAAAAAAAAAAAAAAAAAAAAAAAAAAAAAAAAAAAAAAAAAAAAAAAAAAAAAAAAAAAAAAAAAAAAAAAAAAAAAAAAAAAAAAAAAAAAAAAAAAAAAAAAAAAAAAAAAAAAAAAAAAAAAAAAAAAAAAAAAAAAAAAAAAAAAAAAAAAAAAAAAAAAAAAAAAAAAAAAAAAAAAAAAAAAAAAAAAAAAAAAAAAAAAAAAAAAAAAAAAAAAAAAAAAAAAAAAAAAAAAAAAAAAAAAAAAAAAAAAAAAAAAAAAAAAAAAAAAAAAAAAAAAAAAAAAAAAAAAAAAAAAAAAAAAAAAAAAAAAAAAAAAAAAAAAAAAAAAAAAAAAAAAAAAAAAAAAAAAAAAAAAAAAAAAAAAAAAAAAAAAAAAAAAAAAAAAAAAAAAAAAAAAAAAAAAAAAAAAAAAAAAAAAAAAAAAAAAAAAAAAAAAAAAAAAAAAAAAAAAAAAAAAAAAAAAAAAAAAAAAAAAAAAAAAAAAAAAAAAAAAAAAAAAAAAAAAAAAAAAAAAAAAAAAAAAAAAAAAAAAAAAAAAAAAAAAAAAAAAAAAAAAAAAAAAAAAAAAAAAAAAAAAAAAAAAAAAAAAAAAAAAAAAAAAAAAAAAAAAAAAAAAAAAAAAAAAAAAAAAAAAAAAAAAAAAAAAAAAAAAAAAAAAAAAAAAAAAAAAAAAAAAAAAAAAAAAAAAAAAAAAAAAAAAAAAAAAAAAAAAAAAAAAAAAAAAAAAAAAAAAAAAAAAAAAAAAAAAAAAAAAAAAAAAAAAAAAAAAAAAAAAAAAAAAAAAAAAAAAAAAAAAAAAAAAAAAAAAAAAAAAAAAAAAAAAAAAAAAAAAAAAAAAAAAAAAAAAAAAAAAAAAAAAAAAAAAAAAAAAAAAAAAAAAAAAAAAAAAAAAAAAAAAAAAAAAAAAAAAAAAAAAAAAAAAAAAAAAAAAAAAAAAAAAAAAAAAAAAAAAAAAAAAAAAAAAAAAAAAAAAAAAAAAAAAAAAAAAAAAAAAAAAAAAAAAAAAAAAAAAAAAAAAAAAAAAAAAAAAAAAAAAAAAAAAAAAAAAAAAAAAAAAAAAAAAAAAAAAAAAAAAAAAAAAAAAAAAAAAAAAAAAAAAAAAAAAAAAAAAAAAAAAAAAAAAAAAAAAAAAAAAAAAAAAAAAAAAAAAAAAAAAAAAAAAAAAAAAAAAAAAAAAAAAAAAAAAAAAAAAAAAAAAAAAAAAAAAAAAAAAAAAAAAAAAAAAAAAAAAAAAAAAAAAAAAAAAAAAAAAAAAAAAAAAAAAAAAAAAAAAAAAAAAAAAAAAAAAAAAAAAAAAAAAAAAAAAAAAAAAAAAAAAAAAAAAAAAAAAAAAAAAAAAAAAAAAAAAAAAAAAAAAAAAAAAAAAAAAAAAAAAAAAAAAAAAAAAAAAAAAAAAAAAAAAAAAAAAAAAAAAAAAAAAAAAAAAAAAAAAAAAAAAAAAAAAAAAAAAAAAAAAAAAAAAAAAAAAAAAAAAAAAAAAAAAAAAAAAAAAAAAAAAAAAAAAAAAAAAAAAAAAAAAAAAAAAAAAAAAAAAAAAAAAAAAAAAAAAAAAAAAAAAAAAAAAAAAAAAAAAAAAAAAAAAAAAAAAAAAAAAAAAAAAAAAAAAAAAAACAAAAAAAAAAAAAAAAAAAAAAAAAAAAAAAAAAAAAAAAAAAAAAAAAAAAAAAAAAAAAAAAAAAAAAAAAAAAAAAAAAAACAAAAAAAAAAAAAAAAAAAAAAAAAAAAAAAAAAAACAAAAAAAAAAAAAAAAAAAAAAAAAAAAAAAAAAAAAAAAAACAAAAAAAAAAAAAAAAAAAAAAAAAAAAAAAAAAAAAAAAAAAAAAAAAAAAAAAAAAAAAAAAAAAAAAAAAAAAAAAAAAAAAAAAAAAAAAAAAAAAAAAAACAAAAAAAAAAAAAAAAAAAAAAAAAACAAAAAAAAAAAAAAAAAAAAAAAAAAAAAAAAAAAAAAAAAAAAAAAAAAAAAAAAAAAAAAAAAAAAAAAAAAAAAAAAAAAAAAAAAAAAAAAAAAAAAAAAAAAAAAAAAAAAAAAAAAAAAAAAAAAAAAAAAAAAAAAAAAAAAACAAAAAAAAAAAAAAAAAAAAAAAAAAAAAAAAAAAAAAAAAAAAAAAAAAAAAAAAAAAAAAAAAAAAAAAAAAAAAAAAAAAAAAAAAAAAAAAAAAAAAAAAAAAAACAAAAAAAAAAAAAAAAAAAAAAAAAAAAAAAAAAAAAAAAAAAAAAAAAAAAAAAAAAAAAAAAAAAAAAAAAAAAAAAAAAAAAAAAAAAAAAAAAAAAAAAAAAAAAAAAAAAAAAAAAAAAAAAAAAAAAAAAAAAAAAAAAAAAAAAAAAAAAACAAAAAAAAAAAAAAAAAAAAAAAAAAAAAAAAAAAAAAAAAAAAAAAAAAAAAAAAAAAAAAAAAAAAAAAAAAAAAAAAAAAAAAAAAAAAAAAAAAAAAAAAAAAAAAAAAAAAAAAAAAAAAAAAAAAAAAAAAAAAAAAAAAACAAAAAAAAAAAAAAAAAAAAAAAAAAAAAAAAAAAAAAAAAAAAAAAAAAAAAAAAAAAAAAAAAAAAAAAAAAAAAAAAAAAAAAAAAAAAAAAAAAAAAAAAAAACAAAAAAAAAAAAAAAAAAAAAAAAAAAAAAAAAAAAAAAAAAAAAAAAAAAAAAAAAAAAAAAAAAAAAAACAAAAAAAAAAAAAAAAAAAAAAAAAAAAAAAAAAAAAAAAAAAAAAAAAAAAAAAAAAAAAAAAAAAAAAAAAAAAAAAAAAAAAAAAAAAAAAAAAAAAAAAAAAAAAAAAAAAAAAAAAAAAAAAAAAAAAAAAAAAAAAAAAAAAAAAAAAAAAAAAAAAAAAAAAAAAAAAAAAAAAAAAAAAAAAAAAAAAAAAAAAAAAAAAAAAAAAAAAAAAAAAAAAAAAAAAAAAAAAAAAAAAAAAAAAAAAAAAAAAAAAAAAAAAAAAAAAAAAAAAAAAAAAAAAAAAAAAAAAAAAAAAAAAAAAAAAAAAAAAAAAAAAAAAAAAAAAAAAAAAAAAAAAAAAAAAAAACAAAAAAAAAAAAAAAAAAAAAAAAAAAAAAAAAAAAAAAAAAAAAAAAAAAAAAAAAAAAAAAAAAAAAAAAAAAAAAAAAAAAAAAAAAAAAAAAAAAAAAAAAAAAAAAAAAAAAAAAAAAAAAAAAAAAAAAAAAAAAAAAAAAAAAAAAAAAAAAAAAAAAAAAAAAAAAAAAAAAAACAAAAAAAAAAAAAAAAAAAAAAAAAAAAAAAAAAAAAAAAAAAAAAAAAAAAAACAAAAAAAAAAAAAAAAAAAAAAAAAAAAAAAAAAAAAAAAAAAAAAAAAAAAAAAAAAAAAAAAAAAAAAAAAAAAAAAAAAAACAAAAAAAAAAAAAAAAAAAAAAAAAAAAAAAAAAAAAAAAAAAAAAAAAAAACAAAAAAAAAAAAAAAAAAAAAAAAAAAAAAAAAAAAAAAAAAAAAAAAAAAAAAAAAAAAAAAAAAAAAAAAAAAAAAAAAAAAAAAAAAAAAAAAAAAAAAAAAAAAAAAAAAAAAAAAAAAAAAAAAAAAAAAAAAAAAAAAAAAAAAAAAAAAAAAAAAAAAAAAAAAAAAAAAAAAAAAAAAAAAAAAAAAAAAAAAAAAAAAAAAAAAAAAAAAAAAAAAAAAAAAAAAAAAAAAAAAAAAAAAAAACAAAAAAAAAAAAAAAAAAAAAAAAAAAAAAAAAAAACAAAAAAAAAAAAAAAAAAAAAAAAAAAAAAAAAAAAAAAAAAAAAAAAAAAAAAAAAAAAAAAAAAAAAAAAAAAAAAAAAAAAAAAAAAAAAAAAAAAAAAAAAAAAAAAAAAAAAAAAAAAAAAAAAAAAAAAAAAAAAAAAAAAACAAAAAAAAAAAAAAAAAAAAAAAAACAAAAAAAAAAAAAAAAAAAAAAAAAAAAAAAAAAAAAAAAAAAAAAAAAAACAAAAAAAAAAAAAAAAAAAAAAAAAAAAAAAAAAAAAAAAAAAAAAAAAAAAAAAAAAAAAAAAAAAAAAAAAAAAAAAAAAAAAAAAAAAAAAAAAAAAAAAAAAAAAAAAAAAAAAAAAAAAAAAAACAAAAAAAAAAAAAAAAAAAAAAAAAAAAAAAAAAAAAAAAAAAAAAAAAAAAAAAACAAAAAAAAAAAAAAAAAAAAAAAACAAAAAAAAAAAAAAAAAAAAAAAAAAAAAAAAAAAAAAAAAAAAAAAAAAAAAAAAAAAAAAAAAAAAAAAAAAAAAAAAACAAAAAAAAAAAAAAAAAAAAAAAAAAAAAAAAAAAAAAAAAAAAAAACAAAAAAAAAAAAAAAAAAAAAAAAAAAAAAAAAAAAAAAAACAAAAAAAAAAAAAAAAAAAAAAAAAAAAAAAAAAAAAAAAAAAAAAAAAAAAAAAAAAAAAAAAAAAAAAAAAAAAAAAAAAAAAACAAAAAAAAAAAAAAAAAAAACAAAAAAAAAAAAAAAAAAAAAAAAAAAAACAAAAAAAAAAAAAAAAAACAAAAAAAAAAAAAAAAAAAAAAAAAAAAAAAAACAAAAAAAAAAAAAAAAACAAAAAAAAAAAAAAAAAAAAAAAAAAAAAAAAAAAAAAAAAAAAAAAAAAAAAAAAAACAAAAAAAAAAAAAAAAAAAAAAAAAAACAAAAAAAAAAAAAAAAAAAAAAAAAAAAAAAAAAAACAAAAAAAAAAAAAAAAAAAAAAAAAAAAACAAAAAAAAAAAAAAAAAAAAAAAAAAAAAAAAAAAAACAAAAAAAAAAAAAAAAAAAAAAAAAAAAAAAAAAAAAAAAAAAAAAAAAAAAAAAAAAAAAAAAAAAAAAAAAAAAAAAAAAAAAAAAAAAAAAAAAAAAAAAAAAAAAAAAAAAAAAAAAAAAAAAAAAAAAAACAAAAAAAAAAAAAAAAAAAAAAAAAAAAAAAAAAAAAAAAAAAAAAAAAAAAAAAAAAAAAAAAAAAAAAAAAAAAAAAAAAAAAAAAAAAAAAAAAAAAAAAAAAAACAAAAAAAAAAAAAAAAAAAAAAAAAAAAAAAAAAAAAAAAAAAAAAAAAAAAAAAAAAAAAAAAAAAAAAAAAAAAAAAAAAAAAAAAAAAAAAAAAAAAAAAAAAAAAAAAAAAAAAAAAAAAAAAAAAAAAAAAAAAAAAAAAAAAAAAAAAAAAAAAAAAAAAAAAAAAAAAAAAAAAAAAAAAAAACAAAAAAAAAAAAAAAAAAAAAAAACAAC
>NW_023046327.1:0-55000 GCF_011762505.2 Arvicanthis niloticus
GTCGGATAGAAAGAGCCCACATTGATTTTCATAAAGGCGTCATATAATGTTGGTCTGAAAATCTGGAAGATGAAGATTAGTATCAATCATGAGTGGCTGATGACAGTTTACACATGAGACACACTGACATACAAAAGTTTGTAATTATGTGCATTTAAAAAAAGACTTATTCAAGGGATTTGAATCGAATGGAGAAGTAAGAATGATCGCAGTAAATACCAAAAGTGTTTTCAGCAGGCATCATGCAACTGTGATGAAATGAGAAGAACTTCTCTGGGCAACAATTTTCAAAAATTGATTTTTTTTATATTTTGCTGTGATGAAAAATGCTTAACTAAGTGCTGACCTACTAACAATACTGCTATTAGAGCAGCATAGATAAACAGCTCCTTATCCCTCATATCATTTAGTTAAATTCAGAAGTTTAACACTGCACTAAAATTTAGCATAGAGAACAGGTGTGCGATCAGAAAGAAGGGAAGTAAATAATCAGCACCTTTCCTAATATCTGTCTATTCACAATACTACTTAGAGGTCACAGAGATATGACTTAACAAATAAATACACACCCACACACACAAACAAACACATGAATGCACCATGCACGCATGCATAAAAATTATCTCTTTAAAGTAGCACAATTGGGCCTTGTAAAGAAGAAAGTCCAGAGATAGAGAAGCAATTACAGCGTAGCATAGCCCCAAATTTAGCTCTTCCAGCCTTTAATCCTTGACTTGTAAATTTTTATAAGTTGTTGCTTGATTAAATATTGTGTTCAGTTGCAGTAATGCATTAACAAGTTGTACAACCATGGTAGAGCAGACTCTGCTGGTTAACCCTCTGTTTTTCCTTAGAAGAAGGAGGAGGCTAGCCAGGGGGAAATAAACCTCTGCTGAATAGCATTTCTCAGGTCCAGACCTCTCTGCCTGGACTTTACCAGATGAGATTTTTAGGAAACTAGTTGTGTTCAGCTGATTCAAAATTTTCAGGTCCTCATCAGTGGTACTCAGATTTTGTCTTTTGAAGGTCTTTTTTTGTCATACATGGATAGCCTCCTATGGACCTAGGGACTTCAGTAGACTTTAAAATACTAGTAGTTTAAACACTTGTATGAAGGAACAATGTTGATTTTCATCGAAGGGAAATATAAGGTAATAGGTTTTAAAACCCTGACAGGTACAGTGTCATTTATTCCGCGCCCCTTCCGAGTCCCCTTCGCCCGCGAAAGAGACACGTGAGGCAGTGTTCAGGTAGTTACTACAATGAGGCTTTATTCTTGTATCAGCAGAAGCAGAAGCCCCAAGCCCAGGAAAGGCACTGTATATGTACCCTAGAGTGGTGTGTTCACTTCTGATTGGCTGTTCACTCATCACCCCATATTACGCCATGGGATGGCAGTGGCTTGGCACGCTTTTGCCTTTTGCACCTGCGCAGTTAGTTGTTTACTTGTGGGAGCACAGGATGCCCACGCCATCTTGTAATGGTGAATGTTGTCACGCTCACCATGGCTCCTAACAGTCATTAGCATCTCTGCTGAGCAGAACAGCCTGAGAAACCTCCTGAATAAATCCAATGGAACAGGTACACTGCGGTGTGCAGCTTTGTTAGAACGCTGACAAAAGGTGTAACAAAAAGCACAGGGGAGAAGCAGCAGAGCTCCACATGGCAGGGTGACTCAGTGAGACGTGGTCCTTCAGGTGACAGGGCCCATGTCTGTCTGTCATTGTGGGTATGAGTTTGTCAAACTAATGCTTGAGAAAATGAGTGTGGTGTCCATAAGGCAGAAATATGGGGAAAATAAGGCTTTCATTTTTTTTAATAAAATGTATCATATATATGTTTTATATATATGTACATCTTTGTTTTTCATTTTTCTGAAAATATATTTTTCTCACATTATATATTCTGATTACCCTCTCTCCAGTCCTCCCAATTCCTCCCCATCTTCTTTTCCATCAGATCTACCCTCTTTCTGTCTCTCCTTAGAAAACAAAACAGGCTTCTATAGGGATACTAAAAAAATACAATACAATAATATAAAACAAAAACTAAAACATTGGGGTTGGACAAAACAAACTGAGGAAAATTGCCAGGAGAAGGCACACACTCAGGAATCCCATAAAAATACTAAGCTGAAAGCCATAGTGCATAATCAAAAGACCTGTAGGAAAACGGGGAGAGGAAAAATATAAACAAACAACAACAATAAGATAAAAATCTAAAAAATCTCATCCTGGAGGTACTCTTATCTGTAAACCCATTTGCCTGAGTGCAAGGAATATGCCAATCACACATCCACATGTTTAGGAGTGTGGTTCATTGATTGTTGTGACATTATAGGAATTCTATAGTATGACATTTTTTCCTCTATTTTTTACTCTCTTGGTAAGGCCTCTTGACTCTCATGAAAGGGATATGATTTAAATAGTAACTTAGAACGCAGGAGACAGAGAGAAGCATCAGACACTAGCCACCGTCCTCTCGTTCTCTGCAGTAGATGGTGCAGCTGAGTTCTCATTTCTGTCATGTTTCTGAGTCATTCTTAAAAACTTCAAAAATTTGTGTCTAAAAACTTCTCAAGTACTTGCAGGTGTGTCATCTCATTTATGTCTTAGAACTCTGGCCTCATTTGGCCATTGTTGACAGGTGGTTCTAAAAATAGCCAGAGGCTCCAGAGAAAAATGACTGGGATCCTAGGTTGATATTTTGATGTATCAGAATCGAATCATGGGTTCTGTTTGATCTGCTTCATAAGTGGGACCTTTGATGTTATACTTTTACCTCATTTCAAAGGGCATGCAGGGAAGAAAATACTAAAAGTCAGAATTTAATTCCCTTGTGTTTACTTAATGGGTTACCTAGTAACTCTTTCAGCTTTCAATGGTCCTTAAAACCTGCATTTTCACCAAGGAAGAGAAATGGATTATAGACATTTTGAGAGTTCAAAAAAAGATGCTTTAATACCTCTGGTTAAAAGAGTCTATAATGATTGCTTGGTTTGGAGATTAACATAGGGTCTATGTTGTGATTGATATTGAATGCATTATTGAGCAGCTAGGATTATTTTAATGTTCAAGATAATATAGCAGCTCTTGAAATGGGTGGTACACAATATACTTTCATTACTCATAACATTTTGTGATCTATAATTCTACGTATGATATATCCTATATGTGTTTAGGTGTACAAATATAGATTCCAGCTGCAGGCCAGCTAACTGCAGGTCTTCACCCCTCTCTCCTCTCCTCCTAATGGTCCAGTTTCATTCACAGCTCTGCAGCAGATCATCTGCTGCAGCTTCCCCTCTCCCGACTCCCTCATCGCTAGGTGATCACACAGGTCTTCTCCTCCAAACTTCCTTCTCCCCACTCATTGCTTTCTTCCAGTGCCCAACTCCAACCACATTACCTAGGAGCCTGAAAGCCATTCTGGCAAGGGAAGCCAGTGGCTAAGTGCTGCTCTTCTCCTCTCCCTCCTCTTCAACAAACTTATTTTTCATATCTCAACTCAGCTCTGTAGCACAGCACCTGCCAGAGCCTCCTGTTCCTCTCCGTGCCCATCTATAGCAAAGAAGATAGATCTTCTCTAACCTTCTTCCTAACTCATGCACTTATTTTGTCCCCCAACTTTAGTAGGCATTCCCTGTGAACCCAAGCCAAGCTTTTCAGAAAAGCAAGTAGGCGAAGGAGATAGGCAAGCTTCAGATCTTAACTCTCCCTCTTCTCCAAATCCAATTCTCCAATCTCATCCCAGCTCTAGGGAAGACTACTGGGGTAGTCTTTCACACTCTCTTTCTCCAGTCCTAGGGGATTTAGCAGATCCTGATGAAACATCATACTTTCCTCCCTCTTGTGAATTCCCTCAAAATCCCCTTCTTTGCTTGATTCTATTCTCAGTATCAGCAATATAATAAAGGCAGTTTACACCAATCCCATAGCTAACAACATGTTAATCGGAGAGAACTCAAAACAATTCCACTAAAATCAGCAGCAATACAAAGTGTTCAGTGTCTACATACATACATACATATACATCATATACATATACATATACATATACATATACATATACATATACATATACATATGACTTGAAGTCCTAGCTAGAGCAGTATGACAATTGAAGGAAATCAAGGGAATACAAATTGGAATGGAAGGAGTCAAAGTACTTTTCAGATGATGTAATAGTATACACAAGTGACTCTGAACATTCTGCCAAGAAATTTCCACAGCTGATAAACACTTCCAGCAAATTAGCTGGATGCAAAAGTAACTCACAAATATCAGTAGCTCTCCTATATGCAAATGGCAAATGGACTGAGAAAGAGGTCAAGAAAAACACCATTCTTCCATCATTATTAGTCTCTAATAATACAAACATCTTGGGGTAATCTAACAAAGCAAGTGAAACACTTTAAGAATTTGAAGAAGATATAAGATGATGAAAAGATTTTCCATGCTTATGAATGGGTAGGATTAACATAGTAAAAATGGCCATCTTACCAAAAACAATCTACAGATTCAATGCAATCACCAATCAAAAATTCTAACACAGACCTTGAAAGGACAATTTTCAGCTTCATAAGGAAACAGAAAAAAAGACAAGAATTGTTGAAAGGATGCTGAATAATAAAAAAAAATTGGGAGGAATCATCATCTCTGATTCCATGTTTTATTAAAGAGCTAGCTATAGTAATAAGCAGCATGATATTGGTACAAAAACTGACATGAATCAAATGAGATGCAGACAAAAATCCACATTCCTGTGGACACCTGCTTTTTTCCAGAATGCACATTGGAGGAAAGGACAACACGTTCAGTAAGTGATGGTGTTCAAACTGTTAAGTAGAGTTAAAGTGAATCTGTATTTATTATCCCTCCAATACTCAATTCCAAATAGATGGAAGACCTCAACATAAACCCAGATGCACTAAACCTAACAGAAGAGGAAGTGTGGAATAGCCTTAAACTCATTGGTACAGGAAAAGACTTTCTGAACAGAACATTAGTAGCTGTTCTAATATCAATATCAACAATTATAATATCAACTAATATCAACAATTAATAAATTGGACCTTATAAAATTGAAAGGCTTCTGTACTACAAAGACACTGTAAGTAAAGCAAAACAGCACTCAACAGAATAAAAAAAATATTTCTATCAAGTCCACATTTAATAGGGGCTAATATTCAAAATATAGAAAAGAACTTAAAAGACTAGATATCAAGAAAATAAATAACCAAATTTAAAAATGGGTTAGAGAATTCTCAAAAGAGAAAATTCAGATGTCTGAGAAACACTTAAAAAGAAATGTTCAACACCTTTAACCATCAAGGATATGTCAATCAAAAGCACTTTGAGATTTTTATCTTAAGCCTGTCAGAGTGTAAGATCAATAAAACTAGTGATAGCTCATGCTGGTCATGAATTGGAGTAAGAGGAACAGGTACCCATTGCTGGTGTGAGAACAAACTTGAACAGCTACCATAGAAATCAGTGCAGTGGTCTCTAAGGGAGACAAGGATCGATTTACCTTATGATCCAGCTATATCACTCAGGCATATATCAAAGGATGCTTTTTCCTAGTACAGAGACTCTTGTCAACTATGTTCATTGCTGCTGTATTCATAATAGCCAACTAGAAACAACTTAGATGTCCCTCAACAGATGAAAGGATAATGCAAATATAGTATATTTTCATGATGAAATATTACTCACCTGCTTAGAAAAAAAAAACAAAATTCACAGGTAAATGGATGGAACCGGAAAAAAATCATCACAAAGAGAAATGTGGTATGTATTCACGGATATGTGGATATCAGCTCTTAAGTCAAAGATAACCAATCTATAACCCATAGAACCACAGTGGTTCTCTGTGCATGCTCTCTCAGTCCCAATGAGCTCGTATTTACATCAATGCTGTTGATTCACAGGACCTTGTGTTTTTGGTGTGTTTCCATCCCCTGCAGGTCTTATATTCTGTATGCCTCCATTTCCACAGACTTCCCTGAGCTATGAGGGAGAAGATTTGATGCAGAGGCTGCACTGGTCTGCACTAAGCGGGATCCTAGATAGAAGTAAACACACGCCCCAAGCCCTAGCACAGAAGCAATCTCTAATTGATAACCACCTGCAAATGAAATTTTAGTTTGCTCTAAGGGAGTCCTTATTGGGGAAACAAACTATTCTTAAGGGTTGCCTGCACTCAAGGCAGTAGATGGTCAACTCAGTGGAGGTTCCTTGTCTTGTAATGCTATGGCAGGGCCTTTTCTTTCTTTCTTCTTTTTTTTTTTTTTTGATATTATTTTTACCTCATTTTTATTTTATTTGTAATTTCTTCACTGTTTTCTTTTTAGCCTATAGATAAATATATATGTTTATATTATATATAACATACAATAACTTATATATTATATATCATATAAAATTATGATATAAATATATTTTATATATTGTAAATTTATATGTATTTTTTCTATAGGTTAAAAAGAGTGAAGAAAATATAAATAAAACATATATATATGTGTGTGTATGTATATGTGTGTATATACATGTAGTATAGCTTCAGTTTAGTGTTTTTATAGAATTCCTGCATTTGGCATATCTGGAAGGGAATATTTGCCATACATGGGACAAAAGAGTCATATCCACAGTACACAAAGAACTTTCCTAACTGAAAAATAGGGAGACAACCCAAGTGAAGTGTTAACCTCACCACAGCTTTGTGCAGTATATATCAATCAATAAACCAATTTTTTAAATCGTGAAATTGTTGTTGGAGAAATATTTTAAGTTCCAGTTCCACAGAATATTTCAAGAAAAGGATCAGACTCTGGCCTTCTTCATTCTAACAGGATCACCCAGCAACATTTACTTTTTATAAAACTATAGTGGTCACATAAAGAAGACAGATTAGGAAATCGTGTTTTCTAAAATGCACACACACACACACACACACACACACAAAACCATGCAATTCTTTCCAAATTTTCAACCATTTTTTTTTTTTTTTTTGGAGAAACCATGTGTATCCCAGTAAAACTTCAAGAATGAGTTTCTTAATTTCTTCAATAATTAATTTTTGTAAAATATCTTATGTGTTTTATTGATGATAAATAAAAATATTAAACTTTTGCTTTAAAACCATTTCATTAGTGACACCCTTCATGTCATGTATGTGTGATTTACTTATGACAGTACAACAGATCATTAAACTAAATGCAGTGAGTTCTACTTTCAGGTCCTACGTATACAGACCAAAATCCTATGAAGCAAAGTTATCATTTGCTAATGGAATACCATGGTACCTCCTCCATATTTGGCTCCTCCTAAGAGATTATGAGCCCATTGAGGGATGGGGCTGCAAATGGAATTACACCTATGAAACAGGCAAAGCAAGTCAAGCACTTAGAAATTAGAATCATAAATGATCACCTTTGTCAAAGTCAGACAATGAATAATAGGATAGCAGAAAGGGAACACTGGATAGCTTTGTTAACAGTAGTGTTATGTGTCACTGAAAAAAGTAAAGAAAAGCTTGCTCACAGAGTAAAAGCTTTCAAATCTAAAAATGAGAAAGATGAGAGAGAATGCATGCTGTTAGTAGGTGGTTCTCAAAAAAGAAGAAAGTGGAAGACACCTTGCTTGGTACTTACTCAACTTGCTGGTCATTGGTCCTCTCCTCTTCTCTTCTGTCCTCCTGGAAGCTTAAGGAAAGAAACTTTCAGGGCAGGCGTGTTACTCTGATAGGTCCCTCCAAGCAGAAAGAGGACTTTCAACAGCCAGGGTCAGCACAGGGTGGGAGGGGGTGGGGGGAAGTGGCACATTCGCATTTCAGGCTTTTTGACAACTACAGAATGAATGATGTAATCAAAATGCATTTCTTAATAAAGTTGTTCACAGTCAGAATGAAGACCTCCAAACAGAATCCAGCCTTAACAACCAGACCTGAATCTGCTTCTGATTCTCCCCTACAGTGTGCCCTTAGGCAAGTAATTTCAGCTCTTTGATCTCAACAACTATACAATACAGATAGTAAATACCTAACTCACCAGGAGCTTCAAGTCTGTCACTGGCTATGCTAGAGAGAGGCAGAAAGCCAGTCAAAACCACCAACCTTTCTTCTAATTTCTCCTTGTAAAACCTACTGTCCACAGGGAAAACAGATGTGGTACACCCTGTCTTTTACACTTCCACCAAGGGGTGCCTTTCTCCCTAGGCTATTGTTCTCTTTAAGCCCTTCCTCTTGGTGTCAGGAAAGGCTTACTCAGTGGATTGTCTAGAGAGCAGAGGCACTGAAGAGGAAGGGCCATTCTGAAAATCTGTGAGTCTCCTGATTATTCTGTTGTCCTCACTTTTTATCCTACCTTCTTGCAACCTTGTTCCAAAGGCTTTTCCTTTTCTCTGAAAAAATGTTCCAGAAACATATGTCCCTTAAATGACTATGAGGTTATGAAAGATAATGCAATCAGAAAAAGAAATTACAAAGGTCCTTGCTTGGTTTCCGAGTCTTCATGAAACAAACAAAATGGGAATGGGGATCTCTAACTTTGGCATGCTACTTTAGAGAATTGAAACCTACTGTGCCTGCTTTTAATTGCTCCTTAATTGCATACAAAATTACAACACATAAAACCACACTAGAGGAATGCAGGCAGAATTACTTCATCTGAATAAAGTCACATTTTGCTTTTAAACTTGGCCGGTAGGCAGTCTAAATGCCAGAAGGTGACAATTGTTTTGTTGAAGGGCATTCTGGAAAAGTTCCCAAGGAAGTAGACTACTACAGCTGAATGTTATCTGGCTACGAAGAGAACAAAAAAGAAAAGACATAGAATGGCCAATTATGCTACATTTTGCCTGTGGTACAAAATACACAGCAACTTTGTTGTAAGGAATTAATGTGAGCCTAATTGCAGATGCAAACCAACTTTCAAGACCTACATACCCTGTATGTATCACAATCTTCTTCTATGTAGTAGAGCTAGGGAGCCTCAAGGAACAGAAACACTAAGAGAACACAAATGCCTGCCCAGGCTACTATGCCCAGAGAAACTCTCAATCATCATGAAGAAACCAAAATATTCTATGACAAAACCAAATCTTTCTTCTAATCCAGCCCTACAGGGGATACTAGAAGGAAAACTCCAACACAAGGAGGGTATCTACACCCAAGAAAACACAAGAAATTAATCATCTCACAACAAACCCAAAAGAAAAGAAGGAGGATTGAACTTGATTCTCAATTTTGTTTTCAGTCGTCTTGTTAAGGGACCTTTGGGCAACATATTCTTCCCATGAAATAGAACCAAGAACCCAGTGTCTGGCCTTTGTAGAAAATGAGTATTTCATGGGTGGAATCACAGCACAGTAACAGAGGGAATGGTCAGCTCATCCCTTAATTCAGTTGTTATTGTTGCAAGAAATTACTGTGTAATTTCTCTTAATTTGATCACTAATTTCTTTATTCATAAATAAGACTATTAACACAGCCTATTCTATAGAATCTCTGTGTGAATTAATGAAGCAAACATACAGAAAACCTGTGGCATCTAGGGAGAACTTATTAGCTGTTTGCCATCATTTAAAATGTCTGCCATTGGAAGCTTAAGGTCTTTCTCCACCTGTTTCTATAATTGCACCCATCAGGACAAAGGTTTTGTGTGAGTATACACAGTTTTGAGTATCATTAAATTAATTTTTCCCCTTTGAAGGCATTTCCTTAACAGGCTACAACGAAAATCACGAAGTCTCATTTTAATTGGAGCCACTGATTCCTATTAGAATAAGAACAGGATCATCTGGGAGATTTCATGATAGTCTTCTTCCTATATTGTGGGAATATCAGCCTCTGTATATTAATTTATCTATACTGATCCAACTGGTAAAAAAGCTTGGGTATTTGAATAAGAGCTTAGGCCCGTAACTTTTGAGGAGCTAATATGTAAGGACAGTTACATGGGTTAGGAGAAATCCACCTTGAAATTTAGTAGGGAGCAGAACGGCACAACCCATATGCTATCAGGAGGAACTAGGGTGCTCTCCAACACAGGCAGATCAGATTTCCTTTCATTTAACCAACTTCTGGCTGTTTCCCTCAACCTCTCATGGAAAGGCCAGGATCTAAACCAGTTATGTCAGGCTTCAGAATGAAAGCTCTGGGTCTACTTTGTGGAACTTCTATAATTATTTTGTAACATGGTCATAAAAATCCTCCATAGTCTACATTCTTCCCCATTGACTCCATATTTTCTTATGGTTAAGCCAATTATAATAGTAAATCATGGGCACATCTGGGGAAAGAAATAATCAAAAGTAATGTGTGGTGCTTAAGTAAATCCTGCCCCTTCAAGGTGACATAATATTTCCTCTGTGTATTCCAAGTGATGCTTCCTCCTGTTCCCCTGGGTCCACACATTAAACACTACCACAGTCATGATGCAAAGTTAAATTCAAAGTGACTAAAAGCCTCCTTTCTGTTAATTCTGATTCTTATTTTTTCCTCTTAATGAAAACTGTCCCTATGTTATTAATATGTAAATAAAGTTCACTAAATCTACATGTATAGTTGTGTACAGGCCAACCTTGCCACCGCTGACACAGAATTGTCATATTTTACTATCATTTTTACTCTAAAATCTATCACAGTAATATTCATGTAACTGTTAATGTGTTGTTGCTTGTTTAATCTGTAAAGCTTCCGAGTGGAAACGTATCTAAATAATAGGATTTGTGTCTTTGGGCTCTGGAAATGTTGGTGTATTATTGCTTGTTCAATCGGTAAATCTGATGAATGTCAATTTAAACAATGGCACCTTGGTCCTTTGGCTCTGGAAGACTGAGTTTATTGTACTGTTGAGTATAAATGTAACTCTGATGGTCATGACTGAAGAATTTTCTAAAAACCACCACTTCGTTTCTTGTTTTTATTTAATTTTTAAAGTCATCTTATCTCATTCTTACCCATGTTATTATTGAACTTTTAGAACTACAAAGATTAAAAAGGAAGATATGTGAAAACGTATAACCTGAGATAACTATTGGACAGACATGTGAGCCTTGGAGAACTTTCCTGTGCAAATTTATTAGTGTCTTCCTGCCAAACACTCTAATCCATCACTAACGTGCTTTTCTAAAACCTGAAACCTGGAAAACTTTGTGATTCTATTTCTTGAAACCTGCATTGTGTGTTTAGAATCCACACGAGATAAAGAAGGTAGAAGAAGCTAAAGTGAGATTGAGGTGACACCTGGTGTGCCCTGTAGAAGGCACTGCTGATCCTTTTTGGACTGCAGTGGTGAAGGTTTAGTGCCTAGCCCATGCAAAGACTCACCGTGTAGAGAAAGGTGAAACAGTAAGTGCCAGCCTCAACAATCCTGTGACTGATTGATGACTGGGAGTGCATGTCATAGTCAAGACCAACTGGTATTTTGTTCACTCTGACACCATCCTCCATCAAAACAAAATGAAACAAAACAGAACAATTCTTATATCTGCTTCTTTATATCAGGATGTTATGTTTTTAAATCTTATTAACCTAGCAGGAGTGAATTGTCTTGCTTCTGAGTAAGTATCCTGACAAGGCAGGTGATTATTAACAGAAGTGGCTGTGGGTAGAACACTCTCAAGAAAATAGATATCTCAGATTGGTGTTGATCTAATTAAATCCAAAGACAATGAGTACACAGTGTTATTAGGGAATGCAGCACCAGTCACTGGCTCACCCAGAAGCAAATGGTAACACAATGACTGCTCATGATTTCCCGTGATGCAGTGTCTGCTGAAGCAAGTCTGTAGCACAGTGAGTGTTCAGTGATGTCATAAAGTACGAGGAACAGACTGACAAATTCTAATTATATAGGAAAATTTAAACATGTAATTTATAAACTCATAACATATAATTATTGATTTAATATGTGATCATGGAACTAAGGGATTTTTTATAGTTGCCCTTAGAGTATAGAATCTTTTGCCACTGATGAAGCTTTCATCAGGCCCAAAGTATGATCCTATAGATTAATACATTATAATATAGGTTAAATTCTTAACATTGCAAAGTATATTGCATGAAACTAGGTATAGCAGTTCCTCAAAAAAACTAAAAATGCAGCTTTAATATGACTCAAATATAAATATACACACACACACACACACACACACACACACATATATAAACCCTTGTCTTAGTTAGAGTTTTCTATTGCTGTGATAAAACACCATAACCAAAAGCAACCTGGAGGGGAAAAGCTTTACTTCATCTTAGCTATTGTTCAGGCCACACTCTATCACTGACAGAAGTCAGGGCAGGAACTAAAGCAGAAGCCACAGGGAAGTACTGCTTACTGGCTTGCTCATCATAGCTTACTCAGCCTGCTTCCCTACTCCTAACTCCCAACCCATCCCCCAAGCCCTGTGAACAGAAAAAGATTTATTTGGCTTACACTTCCATATCACTTTTCATCATCAAAGGAAGTCAGGATAGAAACTCAAACAAGGCAGGAACTTGGAGGCAGGTGCCAATGCAGAGGCCAGGGAGGGGAGTGGCCTACTGCCTTGCTTCTAATGGCTTGTTCAGCGTGCATTCTTATAGAACCCGGGACCACTAGCTAAGAAATAGGACCACCCACAATGGCTGGATCCTCCCACATTAATCACTAATTTAAAAAACCATAATTTCCTACAGGCTTGCCTTCAGACTGATCTTATGGAGGCATTTTCTTAACTAAGGTTCCCTCCTCTCAGATAACTCTAGGTTGTGTCAAGTTGACATAAAACTATCCAGCTAGAAAAGGGCATCAGATCCATTTATAGATGGTCATGAACCACCATGTGGTTTCTGGGAATCGAACTCAGGACGTCTGGAAAAGCAGCCAGTTCTCTTAATCACAGAGCATCTCTCCAGCCCTGTGAGCACACAACTTGATCAATAATCATGATACAAAGAGAAAGCTTACTGTGACTCATATAATTCTTTTGAAACATCAAAGCTGACCACCAGTGTGACACTCATCTTCCAACACCAGGCTTCCAAATATTTCCCAAACAGTTTTACCAACTGAGAACCAAGTATTCAAATATATGAGCCAATAGGGGGTGATGGGTGGGGGGCATTTTCATTCAAAACACCACATCCCATTCTCTGATTGTAGCTATATCACAATGCAAAATATATTTAGTACAACTTCAAATGTCCCCACAGTCTTTCACAGTCTCAACAAAGTTTAAAAGTCCAAAGTCTCTTCTGCAACTCAAGGCAATCTCTTAAATGCAATTTTCTATAAGATCTAAAAGCAAATCACATATTTCCAACATATAATGGCAGAAAATACACATTACTATTCCATAAAGGAGGAATAGGTATATAATGAGGAAATGTTAGACAGAAGAAGACTGAAGCCAAAGAGAGAAAACTCCAAATCCACATCTGATGTCAGAGGGTTTAGAAGACTCCATCCTCCAAGCTTTGCTGCCTGCAAATTACTTCTCTCACTTTGGCTGTTTGACTCTGGTATGCAGCTCACCTTGGCTGACATCCCACGGCTCTGGCACTACTAAAATCTTGGAGTTTCCCACATAACCCAGGCTTTACTTTCACGTATCCAAACAATGGCCCCTTCTATGAAAGGACTGCCCTGTCTCACACCTGACTTCAAGGGTTCTCTTTAACCACAGGGAAAGATTACACAGCCCCTTACTCATCTATCCTTCATTGTTCTAAATCTAGAACCCCTTGGACAGCACTGACAACTCCGGATGCCTAATTAGGATGAATCTTGGCCCCTATATTTGCAGTGACTTTCCTTTCTTGATACATTTTAGGAGCAGCCATTCCTTAGGCCTTTTCTGTTCACAGGCTGGGAACAACTCAGTGGAACCATGCTCTGAGGTTCTATTTTTCATTTTTTTTTTTTTTTTTTTTTTTGCAATGTAGCTTAAGCCTCACCTTGAGCTCCTGATCTTTTTCAGCCTAATCTTTCACTCCACCACTACATTTCTTTGTGCTGGCTACCACTTTAAACGGATTATTTTGCATGTCTTTTTGCCCCACTTGCTCCTTTTCCTTTTCATTCTAGACCTGCATAACTGTGATTACTAATAACCATGGCACGAAGTCAATATTAGTCTCTCTCAAAATGCCCTCCATGGCATTTCAGCTTAAGCTGAAGGCAAATTTTTAGGACAAGGGCAGAAAGCAGCCACATATTTGTCAAATATCAAAAGAATGGTTTCAAGTTCAGATGCTAATATTGTTCCCCTCTGAAGCCTCTTGGCCTTCGTCTCTGTGGTTCACATTTCTATCAGCACTACTGTCTCCAAGCTCCAACAAGGATGGCCCAATAAACCCTGCATACATAATCCAGTGGCTTTCTGACATTTTCTCTATTAAGAACTCGATTCCTTTAACACATGTAACACTTCATTTCTTTTTCTTTCTGTATGTCTCAAAAAATTATTCAAAAGTATTCGATGCTGAGATAAAAAAACAGGACCTCATCTAAACTAAGGAAGTATTCTACTACTAAGAGAAAGACTGCATCTCTAACCTCTACAGCTTCTCTTTTTCTCCTTTGTGTACATTATAAGAAATTATCATATTTGACTTAAATGATCAAATTTCTGTCACTGTGTTACCTATCATATTCTTATTAGGATTAGCAAGGATGTCTACCTTTATTGACAATTGCGTTAAATTTTATGGAGAAATAGTTTGGAGCTAATTATTATTGCTAATTTTATGTTGTGGGTGTGGTTTTTGTTTGTTTGTTTGTTTTGACTTATTTTTATTGAAATTTACTCACATTTTTATTTATTTGGGTTAATTTTATACAGCATGCATTTAATACTTTAACTGTTTTAAGGTGACAAATTTTAATAGGTACATTTCATCTAAATGTTACTATGATTTCCTCTTTTAATTTTAACTGTTTAATTAGAGGTATGATGTGTGATTCCAAGTATTTGAAAATTTTGTTTAGGAAGTGTTACTATTTGAGACTTACTTAGAAAACTTTGTAGCTCACAGTTACTATGTTTGTATTAGGTCAACATGATTGTGGAACTATTCTATGGCTTTGATAAGTATTTATTGTTTGTTTTTGCTTTTGTCAGTTATTAGATTGTTTTGCTTGAGAGTTTGCTCAGTTAAGAAGGAGTATTAAAATCATCAGTTAGAATATGGCTATATCTGTTCTAAGTACTGATTTGGCTACATATACATTTTTACAAACATTATATCTCCCAATAAGAATGTACATTAATCATTTTTAAATATCTGTCTCTAGATCTCTAGTCACTGACCTAAATTGTTCTCTGTTTGATATTAATATAATCTCTACTACAAATTATTAATATTGTTTCTAGAGAGTTGATTTCACTCTATTGGTTTTTTACTTTTAGCTAATCTGTTCCTGTTATTTAAACTATATTTCTCATTACAGTACATAATTAATTTTGTTTTAATTTGATATCTGCTTATTAATAAAAAATGTTTACTTCATTTACACTTAATGTAACTTTTGATGTGACTGTGATTTAAGTTAACATTTTGCTTGTGTTTGTCTATATGTCCCATCTGATTTTGCTCATTTTAATTGATCCTTCATTTGAGAAATTAGTCTTTTTTAGTGGTTTTCTGTCAATGTTTATTCTTTTATTTACTGCTTAGTACTATTTAGTATTGCCCTCAATCTAATATATTTAATTCAATATATATCCTTAACTTATCAGAGTCTGTACAAATGTAACTTTTTGAAAATGATGTTATACGACATTCTGTGTGAAGCGCCAACCTTCCAACATGTCTTTGCTCTCTTGGTTGGCAACCCAGGCTTTACTTCTGCATTTGCTCTGATCCCCACACTGAGTTGTTATTGAGTTTATTTGATGGCTAAAGTGCTTTAGAGAGAAGGGGGAAAAGAGACAATCTTATATCTTATTCTTTGTTTCTGGTGGTATTGACATTGAATTTACTTGAGTTTCCACTGAGCATTAGGGACTCTCCTTTGTGGACTGGCATTTACTAAGTGTTATGTCCTATTGATTAAACCAATCCACTTGTGCTCGTTTGAAACATTTTTTTTTTAATTCCAGCTTTGTTAAATGATATTGGGTATATGAATAATTAGATGAGAGATACAAAAGGACATGAAAGAAGCATGGAACCAGCATGGGAGGTTATATATGAAGAACACCATGCAGAACAGATGAAGAAGGCTTACAATGTGTTTAGTGTAAGAAAGACGAAAACAAATCAGGTACATTTGCAAGTGAGAGACAAAGAGGGCAGCTGAGGTCCTACTCAGGCAAAGTGAATGAATGTAACAAGATTAGTAGAGATTCTGGCTGCGTGTAGATTATTGTCTTTATGCTTCCTTCTAAAATTATTGTCAGTCTAAAACTATGAACTGAAATGACTAGCCCCCAAAATTCTACCTGTGTATTATTGCATGACTAACATACAACTTGAGTCAGAATTAAGCATTGTAGCTAAACACTTTGTATTTTTAAATCTCTTAATATATATCAACTGATGAAACTCCTTCCAGGTCAGCTTCTATCCTGTGCTCTTGGAGCTGACAAAAAAATGTTGAAATTACAAGTTCTTAATCCTGCCTCTCCACCATTTCTAAAGCAACCTGAAGCATTATCTCTTCCAGCTTCCAGAAAAAAAAATCACGAGCTGCACTACTTGGAATGCTTCATGTTAAAGCAGGCCACCTTTCTTGTCAGGCCAGTGCTATCACTTGCTCTGTTATGCCAGAGCCCTGAGAGTATGCTCAGGATCTAATAAAATGCTTGGGTTCTGGATGATCTACAAGTACATATTCCTAATTTACCTTCAAAATTTTCTCTAATATCAATAGCCAACTTGCTTTTGGATCTCATCCTTGAATCTTGTTTTCAAAAGTGCCACTCAAACCATTGAAAACACTTAGTTGTTGATACTAGGTCTGCTTACTCATATGTAGGATTCCTACATGCTAGCCAGCTGACAAAAAGGGACTTAATTTACATGTGAGCATTGTTTGTGGTAGGGAGAGGGAATGTGGAGTTGGATGGCTAGGTCTGTGAGTAGTATCTGTGAGAATTTAGGGAAGTAAAAAGCATGATTAGAATATACTGTAGGAAAATTCTTTCAACAAAACAAGAAAAAAAAACATTTCATAGAATGAAAATCTTAATAGCAATGTTCAAAATTCATCTTTGAAAGTTTAATCATATCAGAGGAGACATGCATACTGGACACTGAATCAAAACTTTCAAGACAGAATGATTTTAATCTGAACACAACTTAAAACTCTTTCTTGCTGTGAAGAGTGTCTTAACTTGCTGCAGGTGAACTAACAGAAATCAAAAAGCTCATATTGAACATTCTGAGCTTGCATTTCACAGAAAAACTAAGTCAGCTATCTCATGCAAGATACTTTTTTTTTTTTTAAAAAAAAGTTCTTCAATAGGAAGGATTAAATAGGTTATATTTTGATTGTTTTTTCATATGTTATAAAAAATCATGTATTTGCTTTTCACATTCTCATCTTCATGGTATAATATCTATTACCAATTAATCAATTGTCCCTTTACTGAATCTGTCTATTTACAGGTTGTAGGCTATAGCTATGATTGTGAAATATGTCTCCCACTAACCCTTAAGATGCCTATAAAAACTATAAGCTGTGTGTTTCCAAGACAGCTAGGTCTATGCAGCATTCTATGTAGAGATTTGAATATTCTCTGATATTCAGACATTAATCCCATACACTATTATTATTCCCATTCCTACCCTGCCCTAAAGCAGATGGAACTTCTGAAAAGTCAGTAAGGCAATAATGAAAAATACAACACAGTTTATATTTGAATGGCATACCCATCACTCCCACACAAAGCTCTATAAGCAGGGTCGTTACTAACAGCCCCCTCATAGGCAAAAGTGAAATAAGAGATATGCATCCAAATGATTCTTGACACTAGCTGTTGACTTTCTTCAGCCAAACTAAAGGATATGGAACAAAAGCCTCATGTTGGGAGTTTGGCATTTTCCTTCCTTGTTTTTCACTAACTGTATTTCATTGTGAGCTGGATGAGTTTGGCAGATTCCAAGGTCCATTTTATTTACTCTCAGGCAGTGGTTGCCAAAGCAAGTGTTTGTGCATAGACCTGTAATATTGGCTTCTCTTCTGTCATGCACTGTTTTTTAAAACTTATGTATTACTATGTATATGACTTGTGTGATGTATATATATCAAATATGTGTATGTGTGTATAGATGTATGTCTCTGTGCATACACATGGAGGCAAGAAGAGGCCAATGAATGTCTTATTCTAGCTGTTTCTTTTTCTTATTTCCATGATACACATCCTTTTCCTTAAGTTAGAGGTAAGCTGGTAGGCAGCATGTAACCATAATCCTGCTATCTTCACTTCCGATTGTGCTGGGATCACAGGTGTGCACAGTCTATCCCATTTTTTTTTAACTTGGGTATTTGAAATTCAAACTCTGGCCCTTTTGTCTATGTATAAGGCTTCCTTAATTGCTGAGCCATCACCTAGTCCCTAGTATGCATTCTTATAGCACTATTGATCAAAAACAAAGAGGGTAGTAGGTTAATACCATGTGCCATTATGTCATCTCAAATACACACAGTCACTTATACCAGTCAGTGCTCAAACAACATTTACACTATTATACATGGGTGGCTTTCTCCATTCAATAAGGTATTTTTTGCTACCGTAGTTTTCCAGAGTTGCCCCTAATATCTCCTGCCATAAGAGTACCTCATGCTAATCTAGAGGTCCTGAAAATGACTTGAGTGAACTAAGCTCCAGAGGATCTGGTAGCCTGTCCAAGGCCATGCATGTCATCATGAAAAATCCAGAAGGAGAACATGTATCTTCAGGTTTTTAGTCATTTATTCTTTGTGATTATAATTTTTAAATACAAGTATGCCTATATAAATATAATGTAAAGTTTTTAAGGCAGAGGATATATTTGTCCCTTTGGCATGGCTTATCATGGATGTTTCAGAATGCCAGGTTTCCCAAAGGTACCCAATTCATATCTTCTCATGTCCAATGTAGACATGAGAATGTAGGGATGACTAAGACAAACAGTAAGACCAATTCAATTTACTCAGATGGCCAAGCAAAGCTAATTGAGGGAAGTAAGAAATGAAACACCCTCAATAACAGAGCTAGTAAGCAATCAATCCCAACTCTAGAGGGATTACAGTTTCTGATAGAGTTGAGAATTAAACAGAATTTGGAAGATTCTTGAATCAATAGCCGCCATGGTTTTCATTTTAATTTAAGGGAGAAAATACTTTAGCCCTTCACCAAGACTGATAGAGTGCTCCTTGATCAATTCTTCCTTTGTCCTGGTTGTAAAAACAAAATCATAAATTAAACTAATCCTTATTTTGGCTAAATGACTTTCATGGTGGAAAGTGACAGCCCATGTCATCATGGATTCATTATACAAAGCCCAGAATCACTATAGCTGAGCCACTCTCTCCTTCAGTCCTGGTCAAACATTAAGGTTCTTCCAGAGTCAAAATGATAATCTATTGAATAATTTAAATTTTTCATTTTCATTCAAATAATGTCCCCTCTATTTCTGTGGGCAGGTGGGGAATAATGACATCGATTCATCATAGATAAATAAGATGTTAATACGTGACCTAACATTATGTGTTTTCAGCCTAGTTTTTTCTTTCTAATGGATGACTTTTTTTTTTTTTCAAAAACTCCCAACCTGTTTATTTCAGTGTAATTTATATACAAGTAACAAACTCTTCCTTCTGCTGCTCAGAACTTTTCCAGAAAGGTCTCCATTTCTTCCTTAATCCTGTTTTCTACGAGTAACATGAAGTTATTGTCTGTGTTGGAGAGGTTGCAGCTGACAAATACCTGTTTGCTGGTCTTCCTGGCTAAGCGCTGAACATGGCCTGTGGAAGTCTTATCAGAAGCGTCTCTAAAAAGGGAGGTGTACACAGGGATGGAGTCGTAGCAGCTGCACAGGGCCACTGCGAGGTTTCGTAGATGCATTGCCCCCACCCACAGAAAGAGCGAGTCAGCCTCATGACATGATAGTGAATGAGCTGCTCTCACAGCCTTGCACTGAAGTTGTGAAGCGACACGTCCATCCCGCCAGCCAGCCACTGGCACCACAGCACGGAGACTAGGCAGGCACGGGCGCCCAGACCAGAGAGCAACTTTTAACTTCTTTAAAATAAATCAATTCTAATGAATCTGCTTTGGTATATCTTCTTGTTGAAGTCCTGGCTGCCACATGCAGATGCTCTTGGTCTAGTATGAAAATGCTTTGTGGCTCAATAGGATGAGCAAGCAAATCAAATTGAATGTAGAAGGAGATAGATAGCAGACATCAAAGAGCAGTTGATGTCCCCACTCAGCCCTGCCATTTCTTTGAGCTGGCACAGCATTGTGCCATGGACCCATTTTGCATGAATGAGAATCATGATTCAACTTTTATGCCAAGGGCTCTGTGTCTGATTGAAATGAAGATGGAAGTTGGATTTGTACTGTGTAAGTACTATATGTACTCCATAAGCTTTTTCTTCCCATAACTCTGTAATTTTAAACTTGTACCTTATGTGCTGGTTCTATAAAAGACCCTGTAGAAAATTTGAAGGACACTAAGACAAAGAACACCAATATGTTTCCTTCCACGGAGACAGAATGTCAGTCAGGTTCCTCAGCAAAGAACAAAACAGAACAAAACAACAGGAATAGATGGCTAGATACATTGAAGATGGATGGATAAATGGATGGATGGATGGTTGGTGAGTAAATAGGAAGACAGAAAGATAAGCATCATATTTATATATTCTGAGATAGACTGACTCTGATTGATATTTATTTTAAAAACATTACTTGGCTCTGGTGATTTACTAGGTCCATCAAGACTGCTATCAACTGGGCAACATGTTAGGCAGGCAACTGTTCATCATGAATTTGTATTCCTTCTTCCTCAGAGAAACCTGAGGTTTACACCTAAACATTCAACTGATAAAAATGCTGCCCACTTGGGTCATCAAGGATCATCTATTTCTTTTGCTTAAAAACAAATAATTACAGATAGATACTAACCATAGTTACAAAAATACCTAGAAATTGATTCTATAAATGAGTGATATAGTCTACCCAGGTTGGCAGATAAAATAACCATCACAGAGAGCTTATAGTTTATTGAAGGGGATAAACATTGAAGAGATAATTTTCAATATTATAGGAATCACACTGTAGCTTGAGGAATTTGGAAGAACTGGGCGAGTTTAGGGCCCAAAGGATTTACTTGCAGATCCTGTATTCAAGCAGAGACAAGAAGATGAACAAGAATTTTCCAGGATGAGAGGGGAGCAAAATCTTTGCTTGTTTAAAACAAAATCTTTGAAGTTGATAAGAAAACTGTCACATTGAGTAACAGAGAGGATGCTGGGATATCTAGAACACAAGAAGCCTTGGACTCAAGTGTCATTAGTGTACAGAATAGACAGGGAACATAGGCAGAATCTTGCTATTTGTTGGATCTGGGTAACTACTCTCCCTGCAGTTACATTATCTTTGTGGACAATTTAATTTTTAAAATTCTATTGATCTCATGATTAAAGTCCCCACATGCTCACTTATTGCATGGAAAATAAAATGATAGTTTCCTAGAGGATTTAAGAATTAAGATCTGTTGTACAGTCACCTAAGCTAGACACTGATATGGATGGCTGGAAGTGCATGCTGACAAGAACATGATGTAGCTGTCTCCTTAGAGGTCTGCCAGAGACTGACATTCAGAGGGCGATGTTCACAGCTAACCACTGATCTGATCAAGGGTTTCCCAATGGAGAACTTAGAGAGAAGACTGAAAGAGCAGAAAGGGTTTGTGACCCCAGAAGGAAAGCAACAATACCAAACAACCAGAGCCCCACAGGGTCTAAACCACCAGCCTGGGAGCACATAGGGAGGGACCCATGACTCCAGCTATAAATGTAGGGGAGCATGACCTTGTCGGGCATAGGTGGGAGAGGAGATTCTTGGTCCCATGAAGGACAAACACCGAGGGGGGGATGTGAGGGTGGGGAGGTGGGAGTGGGCGGGTAGGTGGGGACACAGCCTCATAGAAGCATGAGGAGGGGGGATGGAATAGGAGGTTTCTGGGTGGTTGGGGGAAGTGGGGTAAGGGAATAAAATCTGAAATGTAAATATAATACCCAATTATAAAAAAGAATTAAGATCTGTGCAACTGACTCAACAAAATCTATTACTTTCTGTTCTATGACTACTTCCCGTTAAGCCCTCAGACTAATGCCTTTGAGTTTGCTCTTTTCTCTCCTCGCATCTCTGAAAGATTTCCAACGGAAGTCTTTTCAGCTTTCAGATACTGCAAAAACTCCTCATTCCTCTCTGTCTCACTGTTTCACCTTAGAGTAACTCGGGGCCATCCAGATTGTGCACGTGTATATATGGATGCCTTCCTAACTTTTACCTCCCCCCACGTGTCAGGAAGACTCATCAATACAAAGGCTTTGATATTAAGCAGTTATTCAAAGTTAACTTAAATTTCAAGGAAAAAAAATAATGAGTAATGCCTGATAGTCCCTGGGACCACTACTCTAAATTATGGAAAGGGGGTCTGTACAGTTTCAAATTGTTGGTGACTGGAAACCTGGCTTACTGTAACAGGATGAGAATACCAAACATTTTCTGACTGAACTTGTAGTTTCTGTATTTTTGCTTTTATTCAGCTTCTGTGTCTCCAGCACAGCAAAAGGGCTAGAAAAGGGCCATGATTTAAAAGATGTCCAGATGGGCTATTATGAAGTAATATGGATGAAATAAAACTGTTTTGAAATGGTCTTGTTGTATAATCGTTCACATTTTTAGTAAAAGGAATATCGTAAAGCTATATTATGGTTGAAGAGTAAAACAATACTAATTTTTAGAGATAGTGATTGGTCCAAACAAGAGCTATTATTGATTATTTGCAGACTGGGTAAAGATGTTTAAAACCAACAAAAGGATTGTCATGATAAGTGAGAAATTAAAAAAAAAACACAGCATGTACACAAAAAACTGTTGTTATTGCTGCTACTATAACATTTGTGAGATATGAGCATAACATCTCTATTGATGTTGACAGCCTAGAGACAATCAATCAATGCCACACTAGCCTATGTCTGGAAAGAAATCACTGAGTTGCAGGCACTAGCATCCTGAGCATCACTGTTACATATAAGAGTATTTCAGAAGCTCACAGAGTTCATAGCTCTGGGCAATACTCCAGAGCGCAGATTCCTTAGTATTTCTTGATGTTGTTGCATCCCTTAGAGGAGCCAATGTCGAAGACTAATGTAAAGGCTAAGCTGAGAGTTGTCCAGCCAACAATGATATTATCTACTAGGTTTAGAAGGAAACTAATGCTTTCTGTTTTCCAGAGATGCTTGAGTTTGTCTAATGGATGTCCCAAGGCTACAGTAATGAATAGCATGGCCCGTTCATGGCATTTTTCCTTCTCTTGATAAAAAGCTGTTCCTCGGCTTCCTCCTTTTCTATTGATTTGCTTTTCTGCACTTCTCATGAAGTCCTGCCTCCCTCTGAAACAATTTAGTTCTTATTCAGATCTTCCCCCTAGCTTAGTTTGGGCCTGATCTTAGGGGTCAGCCTGGCTCTTCTTCCGTGTTCTGTTAGGGCTAGTCAATGCCTACCTAGCTAAGGGGAAAGAAAAACATTGCCTTGTACTGCAACAACTGCAAGTTTGTAGTTTGCTGACTATCCATATGACACCCCAAATTTAGGGTGACTAATTATTTTAAATCACATGATTTTTTTTTTCAGTAGAAAGTCAGCCATGGCATCTTTATAAATGTGGAATTCTTAGGCAGGGCATCAATGAGAACAGTTTCAAATGAGCCTTCTCTGTATAAATACTATTTTAGGAGCTAAAACAGTAAACATGAGGCATAGTTTCTGCTATAAGAAAATACCGTCTTTGTGGAATGGCAGATTATAAAATGGGAAATTTCTTTATAAGCAATATTTTTTTAATACTCAGAACAATGCATTTTGGCATTTAGCTTAAGGACTGGAAAGTAGAAGATTATGGATGATTTCCTGGAGGAGTAACAGCTCTTAACACAGGCTATAGAAACCCTTGTCAGTATGCAAGAGTTTGTACCTCTGAAATGAGACTAAGACATGGAGACAACGAACGTCTGAGTTACTGTGTCATCTGCAGAAAAAAAAAAAGCCTAAACTAAGCTCACTCACCATAAGGGGACATTCTTAGTGATTTTCCACCTCTGGTTTGTGAACTTCAAGATAAAACAGAGAGACCAATAAGAAGAAAGGATATGAAATGTCACAGGACCCAAGATGGTTTGTCATCACTTAGCAACATCCAGTGTTTGAGAGCACAAGCTAAAGGGACTCAACCATAGACCTCAACAGAACTGGCCAAAGTCTGAAATAAAACCAAGTTACTAAGACATAAAGTTGGAGGGGCCATGTTCAAGGCCATGTGCTACCTAAGCTGTGAGCACTTACGAGTCTCTGTAAAATATGGTGTGTGTCGATTCACAGTATAACACAGATAGGGAAGATAGGTACAAGACTTTAGTTAAGAACTTGATGTGCAGAAGAAATCAGAAGTAATAATGCTGAGTGATGTTTTGTTCCTTGCTAGCTCTAAGTAACTATATGTTATATAAAATATATTATACATATAATACAATATATAATATGTATTACATTTTCATATTTTCCAGCTGGTTTCAACAAAAAAATAGTTTGCTTAGAAAAGCTAAGTGTTAATATATAAGGGTTTTATTGAAGACCTATGGAAACCCACCCTCAGTGACTCTGGGTTCCTAAGTAGCTTTGAAACTATCTACTGATAATTACTCCAATGTGCCGTGGGGGCAAGGGGAGTGGAACCGTGTCAGCCAGACCAAAACTGGGAAGGTTGAGCCAAATTCAGAAACCCTGTAATGCTCATATCTGAGAATATTAGGTATTTCGTCTACTCCCTTCCCAGTGCCTATCCTAGAGCACGTGACCAAAACACCCCACATAAGGATTATGACCACTAGTCATGTAGCACAGAGCACAGAGTTCTCCATGCTAATGAGCTATCTATATGGGCAAGCCCTGAGGGTTTTAACCAATAAGCTTGCCTACCTGAAACATTCCTTCCTTCGTCATTCATTCTTTCTTTGGTTCACCCTGAGTAAGTGATATGCATCTGTTTTCACTACCAGTAAATCGTTTAAAGAAGTAAGGACTTTCTGTCTTATAAAGAACCACCATGGGTAGAAGTCTTAGTCATACAGAGCCATTCTGGCCGCTCTGCTCTCCAGACATGGACACTCACCCCTGAGTTAAGCCAGAGTTTCCCCCACTTCAGGCTCATCACAAGCCCTTGGAAATGGATACTCTCCAGCGATGTCTAGGTGTCTGGGAGTTTGGGAACCCCAGCTTCAGCCTAGCCTGTCTCCTTTCTCACCTGGTCTGGGACCCCCATCTTAGGCTGCATTCCGCCATTGCCAAGCAGGTTCAGTGTTCTGAAACCAGGTACCACCATGGTGGATTAGATGCAGTGTAGCCTAGTGCCTCCTGTTTCGTCTGCCTGAACAGTGAGCCAGAACGCAGACCCGAGTGCAAAGACTATTATGTAAAATATTTTCTCAACTGGGAATACAAGCTAATGTCAAGACAGCAGTGGGAATCTTCTGTCTAGACTAAATAGGAAGAGCAGAGTAAAATTTATTAATAGTAAAGGAAATTCTATAGACATACATATTTATATCTATATACATTAAAAAGCAAACATATATTAAACATATACATATAAGATGTAAATATGTATGTTTTGCAAGGATCTTTGTATATCAGCTTTATTATTTTCTAAAATTGTTAGGAAAGTAAGCAAATGATATAATTCAGGCTAAGCCTTATTCCTGAAAATTTGACACACTTTCCCTGTGGGGAACTCCACACCCATGTGATCTGTCTTTACAAATTCAAGCCAACACAGATACAATATCTGGAAGAAAAACATGGCATCTGTTTAGACTTTTGTTGACATAAATGATACTGTACCAATACTGTCTAGATAGCATTTTCATTATATTTGTGGTATAAGAAATATAGAGATAGTTTGTGTGTGTATTACTTTCAAATTTATTCAGAGGAAATTATTTCATTGATGAATTTTTAAGCCCTAGGTAAGTTCTAGAGGCCATCTCCATTAGAGACACATGAATGACTCTAGTTGAGTCATCACAGATTAACACTCTCGAAGTGTCCCTCGATGTTTCCACATTTCCTTTTTAACTAATTTCAGAGAGTCTAGACTATTTCATCAAGCTGCATCTTCTGTGAACTAGGATAACTAATCTGTTTGTGCCCTGTTCATTGTTGATAATTTGGTTGTGTCAGCAGTACATGGAGATGCTATGTGGATCCAGGAAAATGCCAGTAATTGGAGAGAGAGAGAGAGAGAGAGAGAGAGAGAGAGAGAGAGAGAGAGAGAGAGAGAGAAAGCCTAGCAAGTAACTATATGTTTACAACAGATCTGCTATTGACAGTTAATGCTCTACCTAATCAGTCTGCTAGTCCTTCTGTGAAAAAATAAGAAAAATTACATGCATCCATATAATTAAGTTTAATGGGCTAAAAATTATAAGATTTAACTGGAGAGCAGTTTAACGTCCTTCCCTTTAGTTTATTAGCCATATGTTCTTACCCATCTTTTCTTTCTTCCCATATAAATGCTTATGAACTGCTTAATAACAGTTTGGTATTCAACAATTGAATAAACCATAATTTGAATAGGAATTCCTATTAGCATCTGATATTCATTCACAAAGTCCAGTTTTCAGTATGTGGCATCCCTTCATGTACAAAGTGAATAATGTAGTATGAAATCTGCAATTATAAACATCCACGATGAACACTGCATTAAAAACTCAGTCTGTTATTACTGTGTAATCTGCATTGGCATAGCCATTCAAGGCTTATGATTTGCATTAAAGCATATAGAAAAAATAGCCCTAAAAATATAATTTCACATGTTTGAAACAGCTTCCCAGCCCTTCCTATCACCTTTTCTGTAGAAATAATTTTGTAGTAAACTAGAGGGTGGCTGCAGTCCAAGGAGAGACTTTCATTACTAAGTTATGTCTACTCAGAATACCACGGCTCTGTGCACATAGAGCTAACAACAGGACTTTTAGTTCTATGGCACTGAATAAAATACCCTCATTTAGATGTAAACTACTTAAAATATTCTTTTTAAAAGTACCTACTTTAATATCTTCGTTGATAGAATAAAACATTTTTAGGAATGTTAAAAACTTTGGGTTTCGATTTAAAAAAATGGATTTAAATGAAGATTCGTTCAAAATCAATGGAAAAAAGTGACAAAAGTGAGTCATGGGCTGCTGTCTGTATAGCTGAGAAAGTCAATTTTATTTCCAAGCAAGTGTCCTCCACAGAAGAATCAGAGAGTCAAGGACCTATGGATTGTTTTCTACATAATTTACAGTTATCAAAAATTCCAGTCTCACTTTCTAGCACAAGTTATCATGGTAAGGAAGGTTCTGGAGGATTTCCCTGTAAACAAGAGAAACAATAACGTATTCTGAAAACTCTACTTTTTTTTTTTTAATTTATGCCAACAAACACTGGTTGAATACATACTTTATGCTAGACGGACTGGGAAACTGAAAAACAAAATCTAGTTCTATATTTCCAAGCACATTTCACTTTTTCAAAGGAAATTTGGAAATTTGGTGGACACATATACACACATACACACACACACACACACACACACACACACAAACAAGACAGGGGGGAAGGGAGAGAGAGGGAAAAAGGAGGAAGGGAGAGAGAGAGAGAGAGACAGAGAGACAGAGGCAAATACAGAGACATAGGAGAAAGAGATAGACAGAGAGACAGAGAGTAGGAGGAAAGGAGGGAGGCAGGGGGAGAGGGAGAGAGAGAAATGAGGGAGTCATACACAGACATGTAGATACACATATACACAGGCACACGAAACATGCACAAATGCGTCTCTGTTCATTTCTTCCAAACTATGTCAGAAAAAAAAGAGGTCCACATAGAACATTCTTATTTCTGGTCCTCCTTCTGGGAAATAGACATAGAATTTAGATGTAGACTGAAATTAATTGAATACTTTCAGCCTGAAAAGGTCACCAAAATAAACTATAAAATCATAAAACCTCAGTGGAGGAATTTGAGTGTTACCTAAGAACTGTGTTTAATGAAATTAGAAAGTATGCCTTAGCCAGAAATAATGATACTTAAACCCCTAGGACCAGGGAGCCATAACAAAATATATCTATCAGCTTCTAGTTAATCAAATGAAAGTAGACTTTGCTGTTAGAAACTTAGAATCCTTGTCCATGATCATCTGTACAGATTTAACACATTTTATTAGCTCTTCCAAAGAAAATATCACAATTTCTCTCTTTATTTATTTATTTATTTATTTATTTATTTATTTATTTAATTTACATCCCAAATGTTGTTCCCTCCTGGTCCTCCCTCAAAAAATTCTTCCCCTATCCAGGACTCTCCCTTCCTCTGTCTCCAATGACTGTTTTGTTCCCCCTTCAAAGTGGAGTTTAGCCATCCCCACTGGACCTTCCTTCTTGTTTAAGTTCTTTGGATCTGTGAGGTATATCATGGGTATTCAGTACTTTTTGGCTAGTATCTACTTATCACTGAGTACAAACCATATGAGTCCTTTTGGGTCTAGTTTACCTCACTCAGGATATTTTCTAGTTCCATCCACTTGCCTGCAAAACTCATGATGTTCTTAATAGCTAAATAGTATTCCATTGCGTAAATGAACCATATTTTCTGTATCTATTCTTGGTTTGAGGGACATCTGGGTTGCTTTGAGCTTCTTGTTATTATGAATAAGGCTGCCATGAACATAGTGAAGTATGTGTTCTTGCAGTATGGTAGCTTCTGTAAGGCAAAGGACACTGTCAACAGGACAAAATGGCAGCCTACAGATTGGGAAAAAATCTTTACTAACCCTACATCCTACAGAGGGCTAATATCCAAAATATATAAAGGACTCAAGAAGTTAGAATCAAAAAAAAAAAAAAAACAAATAACCAAATTTAAAAATGGGGTACAGAGCTAAACAGAGAATTCTCAACAGAGGAATTTTAAATAGTCAAAAAGCATTTAAAGAAATCTTTAGCATCCTTAGTCATCAAGGAAATCCAAATCAAAACAATCCTGAGATTTCACCTCATACTAATCAGAATGGTTAAGATCAAAAATTCAAGCAACACCACATGCTAGTGAAGATGTGGAGAAAGGGGAACACTTTTTCCATTGCTGGTAGGATTGCAAACTTGTACAACCACTCTGGAAATCAATCTGGAGGTTTCTCAGAAAAACTGAAAATAGTTCTACCTGAAGACCTTGCTATACCACTCCAGGCCATATACCCTGAAAGATGCTCCACAATACCACAAGGATACAATTTCTTGATACAGATCAAGTGCCTATTTAATTCAGGTATTTGTGGTGAGGAGCAAAGCACAGCCCAGCATCCCTCCATACAGGCCAACTTGTCTTGAGCCTCAAAGATCTGAAATAGATTTCCAGCATTCACATTTTCTCCATCTGATTACTCTCAGTACATTCCTACTTCTTCACTAAACTTTCTGCTTATTTTCACCATCATCCTCTTAGTGATAATCAGTTCCTTCCTCTGCACACAGTGACTCACTCAGGCTGGGTATATGAAGTTTTGGATTGAAATTGACATACTGAAAAGGGTTAAAACCCAGACCAGAGATGCCAAAAGAGGTCTCAGCCTCAGCCTTCACTGTTTCCTAGCATCTAGCTCATTTCCATCAAAACCAGACATTTGGTTGGCAACAGTCTTCTGTTGGATGCTGGTCTTGCTTGCTTCTCTATCTTTCTTGATTCCTATCTTTCCTCTTTTCCATCCTATCCAAGTGTCCTATTCTTTCCTTGAGTGACTTTCCATGGGAAAACATAAACACAAATACCTATAATATACAATCATATGACCAAATAAACAATCCCACCTGAGTTTAGCATGCTTAACCAATACATTTATTGGTATTACTCCTGTGTGGGAGGACATGCATCACTGCAAAGTACTTGGCACTGAGATAGGGACTCAGGAGAGCTGCATCCTCAAAGCTCTGCACAACTAAAAGGCAGCTTCACAGAAGACAATTACCTCTTCCCCAGCAATTCTCTACTGCGATACAACCTCATGAATCTTCCACAAACTTTAATGCTGAGCCATGTAAGTCTGAACAGCTTCCTGAGTTGTAGGAGAGTCTCTCTGTCTTCTAGGATGGCATGTTCTCATTTTAAAGAAATAAATATAATAAAGTAAACAGTACAAAAATAAAAGCAAACAATATAAAATCTTCTATTACAACCATTTTTGCAAAGCTGCTGTGAATAATGGCTAATTTCTTGAAATATGAAGATCATTTCTTTCAGACCATGGCCAAGGAGAGAAACAATATATCCCAACCTGAAAGACTTCAAGACAGTATTTATCATAACAAAAGATAGATTATTTTTTCCTGATAGGAATCCTAACTTCCCAAAGATGAAGAAGCATATATCCTTTACCATCTTTTCAAAGTAATGTGCTTTCTCCTTTTTTATTTATCTATTAATTCCACAAAGAATTATTCAGTGCCTTCTATGTATGTGGCATTACATCAGGTTTGGAAAATGCAAACAAATTTTAATATAAAATCTAAAATATCATCAGATCTTACTAAAAAATTTATTCTGAAAAAATATTATTCCATCATAGCAGATGCTTGTGCCTGGAATAAAACACAAACCTATTTCTTAAATTCAGTACTGTGGAACAATAAGCTTTCTCACCTTGTCCTTCTGTTTTATGGGGAAGTTTATTATAGTCTCAGTTCAAATGATTTAATTTCTAAGTGTTTGAGAGTAATTCTGAAAAACATTTAGAAAGTATGGCCAGTGTAAAGAACCTTGGGAGTTGGCCTAGTACGTGTTTCTTCCAAGGAGTTAAAAATGCAATACTTTACAAGTATTGCAATAAAACAATATAACAGCTATCTTCATCTGCATGTTTGTTTTGGTAAATATATCATGACAAATATGCCCTTTATGATAATAACTGCCCAAGTTGCTTGCCTGGCATAACAATATAATAACCCCCAGTTCAGTATGTATGCTTGTTAGTCATGACCAAAGTGAGGGAAGTGTGTAGTAGGTTTTTACGTCAGCTGACTCAGAACAAACTTCACAGCTTGGGAAAATTATACTTTGTCATAACAATATGTGAGCCACGACGTCTAGGAGTGGAGTGAGTTGACTCATGGCTTAGCCAATGGATGCAGAAGATCCTCCTTACCCACTCCTTGGGGGAATAGAAAGCTTGCTTTGTTTCCAGGACTGGGCAGGGTTTTTGTCATTCTAATCTCTTTCATTTCTTTTTATCACATGTTGGGTTAATCATTTCACAGGAGGTGTGCTCTCTCTTGGAGAGACTTCATGTATTATTCCACAGACAGTAGCTAAAAGAAAAGAAGTTGCATATGAAATTCTTCCAGGAAATTATTGTAAGGCAGGAGATTTTCCATAATTTTAAAAAGAAGGAAATCTTGCTCACGCCTATTACAGCAATACTCCTTTCTGACTCACTGACTCATTTTCCTTTATTGGAATTCTCACAGCATGAAATCAAGGGTCCACAGGCCATTGCCACATTCACCGGCACCCCACAGTCCCGTGGGTTTACTCTGGAATCTTTGGAGTCTGATTGGTTAGCAGAATATAATACTGGGACTGGATCTTGTGTGTGTGTGTGTGGGGGGGGGGTGTTCTTACTATTTTTTTTCTCCCTTGAAGGCTATATCCTAAAAAATCCTCATGAGACAATGAAATAAATGGTACATTTTCTAGGCATGTCTCTTCCAAAGTCAGGAAATGTATGTCTGGTTAAATATACATAATTCAAAGATACAAAAATGTTTTCCAATATGTTTTCTGTTTCTTTGGTTTCTGTTTCATCCGTTAATAATTCCTCAGTTACTGAATAGGTAAGTTTAGCATGAAATTTCATGGGTTCTATATGCCAGACACAGTGCTTTCTGCACACATATACTTCATGTATTCTCTATAACAACCCTTAAGGCAGATGCTGCTGAGGTCGGGGTGCCTAGGAATGAGAGGGGTACATAATTACCTCAATTTGAGATGACACTATGGCTATATGTTTCCAGCAAACTTTTCATTTTTCCCATAACATAATTACCTCAATTTGAGATGACACTAATGTTCATATGTTTCCAGCAAACTTTTCATTTTTCCATAACTTAGGGCAGTTCTTGCCTGTGATGGACATGCCTGGCCCTGTTACATCACAAGAGACAATAAAATTTGGCCTGGAGATACACTCTAAGGCTACCTATCAATTGCTTCAAAACCGGTGTACCAAGACAAGGGACCTTATAACATATGTTTCCATGTTTGTACATTGAGATGATATATTCTAATATATTTATTTCTGTGTTTGTAGAATAAATGGATTCCAATCCCTGTTAAAAAGTGGGGTACAGAGGCACTTTTAGACCACATGAGGCATCCTGTAGCAAGACAACCAGAATACCTTTACAGATAATGACCCCAAGCTTTGGGACTCACTTCTCTACCAGAGAAGCCTTTAACACTTGATACCAATCATTCAGTTTTACTTTGCTCTCAGGTGATTTCCTTTCAATTCTTTTACTAATGGAAAAATAGAACCCATTACCCTAGCTAGAATCATTATTATACCAAATTAATAAAGAAGTTGAAGTACATAAAAATTAGGGAAATGCTGCTCACGGGGCTAGGCAGAATTCCCGACTCTGAGACTTTGAGTCTTTTTTAGTCTAAAGTTGTATTCTTTCCCATGTGTTGTCCCACCTCTGCTACGCTGAGCTCATATGATGAAATCCTAGTGTACAGTGCATGGAAATTTGACCTCAATGTCTTTTTCATAGTAAAGTTAAAGTGAGGTGATTGAGAGGATTCTAATCCAAGATGAGTAGTGTCCTTTTATGTTAGGTTAATTTGGACACGGAGACACGAGAGGCAGAGAGACGGTATCAAAGATGTACACGAGTAGACGGGCATCTCATGTGAGATCTGCAACAACTCTTTGCCTCACGGCCCTCATCCTGCCACACCTTGATTTCATACTTCCATAGTGCACAGTATTAACAATAAACTTCTGTTGTTCAAATTTCTGTACTTGTGGTACTTTGTTGCAGCAACTCTGAAAAATAAAACAGTCTCCTCTCCTGCTCCGAATCTACTCAGCCCAAAGAATGGGCCTGAGGTCCCCTGTGAAGGTTAACCTCACTGAAACACTCTCATTTTATCTGCCTATTTGGCCACGACTCTGAAACCAGAATTTCTTGGTTTGTTTGTTTGTTTTGTGTGTGTGTTTGTTTGTTTGTTTTTTCACCACAAGGCTCATTTTAATCTGCCAATATACTTCGAGTCTATACAGTTCTGCAGGTCTCCCATTTAACTCCTCTTCTCCCAACTGTGCCTCCTTGAGTTCTGTTTGCTACACAGAAAGAATGCTGAGAGAATCACGCCAAATGTGCTGCTTTAGCATCTGGAAGAAAAATCCTCACGAGAGCCTTCACAATAAATCACGATAGAAAATTCTATTACTGCAAAATCAAACCTAAAGGAAGAGAATAATGATCTATCAGGTAAAGGAAGAAGAAAATACCAGGCTCCTGAGTTATATGGTTCTCAGTCTAAAACTCACGTTGCCACTTATGATTTGGGCTTTTGAGGCTGTTGTACAGGCTCTCTGGAACTCTATGACATTACAGTCGTTTTTTATACGTAAAATAAGTCTGGACTCTTCTTCATTAGAAAAGGGAAGTTAAGCGACTTTCAGTAGTAGTTATTTGATAATAGACATAGCTCAAGTGGACCTCTTTTCCAAACTTTCTAACTCTTTTCTCTCAAATTGTAATCAGTCTGCCTACAAAGGCCTAGCTTCTAAATAGCACACAGCTTGATAGATTGAAGTGCTGCTTGTCCTCACTCAGTGAGGAGACAAACTAGTGGTCGTGATGTATGAAGGCGGCAACAGTTGAATTATTTGGGAATATTCTGCTCTTAGGAAAGGCTATCTCGAGGAAACTGTGAGTGAAATATTCAGGTTAAATCTTCCCAGAAGTCAAAGCCCATGCTCCAAGTGCAATTCTTTGCCCTTCCATCCTATGTATATTTTCCTTTTAATTAAATAGAACAACAAAGTGGATCTACTGTACAGCAAAACTGAATCCTGCTAAATGCTACTGAGCTAACAAGTTCCCAAAAGAATCAGACAAAACTGAATGTGAAAAATAGGAACCAGAATGTTATCATGGGAAGCCTAAAGATAAACTTCTCTGGGGCACCTGACTGCCTTTGGTCACTCTGGTATAGGTTTTCGGTCTTCCATATAATAATAGGCTTGGCAGCAACCAGCATAAGAAGAAAATCCAAAACCTAACCTGCCAACCCCCCCACAAAAAAGTTTGTATTTTTCCAAAAGCTTGTTTGAAATACTATTTTAGTGACTAAGAAGCACCTGGGCATCCAGTTATGAATAAGATAAACATATTCAGCTCCTGTAAGTTGTTTTTATTTGATTAGCAGTGTACATTTTTAAAGTTTAAAAACTCCACAAAACAGAAAGTTGGAATCGGAAGCAATTATTTCATGGATCTGACTCAGTGAATAGAAATTTCATCCCATTTCTTTAGAATGAGTATCATATCTGTTCTTGTACCACCAAACACTCAAATGTCAGGTACTTGGATGCAAACATTCAATTTTCAAAAATGCTATCTGTCGGTCTATCTAATCTCCACTTTAACTATGTCATCTCTATGCGACAAATGATTAAGGGGCCAGCGTTTCTCACAGACTTTTCTCCTACCCTTGAACGTTTGTAGACATAGCTTGCTTATTTCACAGAAATCTGCTATGCTAAAATGACTTTATTGAGGGATGAAGTCCATTAGAAGGTCTCACTTTCTTCTACCATCTCTCACTTTCCTGTGATGAATCTACTAAGAGTCCATTTAGCGCTGCTGCATCTCATTCCATTCATACTGCAAGGTTTAATGAGGGATGTAGGGGGGTCTCTTCAAGCTGGTGTTAGAAACAGATGTTTTCGAATGTCTCAAGCCAGAACAATTCATGCTAAAACTCCCAATCTACCTCTGTGTGGGCTCTTGAGTCTTCTCAATGGGCCATTGTTATGACCAGCCACAGTAACTCTGTGCTTGAGTTACTCACAGACAATGGCTTCAGTTGTCCTCATAAACTTAGTTGTTTTCACTGAGTAATGCTTGTTTGGATTCTAGAGCCAAATACCACAGACTAGAGGACTAATAAACAGCAGAAATGTGCATCCCATGGTTCTGCAAACTGTAAACTGCTGGAATCATTTTGTTTTACTGAAGACCCTCACTGGGTTGAAGACTAATAAATTCTGGCTATTTCTTACTAGGGCATGAAGAAGGCAAAAGAGATCTCTGGGATGCATTTTGTAAGGACACTGTTCATTGAGTTTTCCTTCTATAATAAAATATCTAAAAAGCTACCTTAGAACAAGTATTTACTTTCACTATTCTAGAGACCGAGAAGCCCAAAATCAAGGCAAAAGCAACAGATAGATTAGCTGTCTACTGATTTCTGTCCAAGATGGCATCTTAGTGCTGCATCCACTGGAAAACAAGTGTTGCTTCCTTCTGTGCTGTAAGGAAGTTGACAGGGAAGGACCAACTTCTAATGGCCTCCTATTAGTAGGATTCCTAATCCATTTCATGAAGGAAGATCCTTCACTATCTGATGCTTCTCAAAGCCTTTACCGTATAATATTTGCACATTTTTAATCTCCAAATTTTGGTGAAGACAGATTCACAGCACACATTAAACCTATTCATGAGGGGTTACATTTTAATGACCAAATTATTTTTCAAAGGCCTTATGTTTTAATACCAGTGGCTATTAAGATATCAACATATGGATGGCAGGGTACAAATGCCAGCTCCATGGAAAGCATCAGTCATAGACTGTTCTCCTCTAGCTCTTGAGAATCAAGTGTAAATAGCATTAAACGATTTTACTATCCTACAGTTGACTGTTTTTGTTCGACTGATCCTTTGTTTCAGGGAATATCATTTATTTCAATGTAACTAATTGGAAATGACATTAAGTTTCATCCACATTTTGAGCTAAGGGCCGTGCTTCCCTATCCCTTATACCCAACCTATCCAAGCATTCATTTATGACAATAAATCAGATTATTTCCTTCCTACACAATGAGTTTGCCTCTATAGGTCCCTAGTGTCTTTTTCTGCTAGTAAATTTCATTAGAAACCAGACTGTCTATATGCAATCCCCAATGCATGTCTGTCAACAATTTAGTTTAAAACAATGTATTTAAATTGTATTATCTCAGTGAGATGGAAATGATAATAATACCTACTTTATAGAGTTCTAATGACACAGATGCTAAAACATGATTGTTAATGAGATAAAGGCTGAAGCTTTCTGTATTAGTTCTATGTGTCTCTAGCCTTTGAAATATTTTATAAATATTAAAGCATTCAAATTTCCCACAGTTTTATGATAAATTTTTCCATAGGAAAAAATAAAATGATGAGACAGACCCAGAAATATTGACAAAATATAGCTAGGTTGCATGCAACCTGGAACATAAATGCAGATATTCTGGATCTAAAACTAAGAGTCTTTCAAAACAGGAAGTTTTTAGGGGCTGATGTTCATACATTTTATTTTAGTTCTGGCTTGGTTTATTTTTTCCAGAGTTTAGTGGGGTTTTGTGTTAATTTCTAGACAGCGAGAAACAAACACAAGAAGGTCTTTACCATGGACCCAACAGTAGCTTCCAAATATTAGTTTCTTCCAGAAGCAAGTTATTGGCTCTCATTCCCCAGATTCCCATTATATGTTCGATCCAACATGTGGCCTTCAAACTTTCATACCTGTAAAATTCCATCCATGTTACAGAGTTGTAAATAAGATTTGTAAAGTCAATCTTGGTGATACTCTACCGTAATTCTTACAATTGGGAAGTAGAAACAGGATAATCAGGAGTTCAAAGTCATCTTTAGCTGCATAGTCAGTTCAAGACCAACTCAGATTACATTAATACCTTCTCTCCCCCAAAAAAGTAAATGTGGTGTGTGTGTGTGTGTGTACATAATTTGTAAGTTTGGTGGACTAGCATGCCTATGGTGATGTTATGTTGTATGGAAGAAGATATCTTACAGACATAATTAAAATTCCAAATCAATTGACTTAAATCTAATTAAAAGAGAAAGTGACCCATAAAAGAGATCATAGTTATATAAAATGAGAAACTTGTACTGGTCTCAAAAGAACAAGTAGGCATGCTAGAGAACGACATGAGACCAAAGATGCTGGGTGGCATCCTCCTGCTCACAATGGCCTCTGGTTGGTTTAAAGATGCAAACTTCATACCTCAGGAACAGAATGTCAACAGAAACAGGGGCAGGGGGTGGATGACCACACTCAATTCCAGAAAAGAATTCCTGGAGAGACTGTGGAAGCTACTTGAGCCATGTTCAAATTTTAGACAGACAAAATTGTGAGATAGGAAATGTATATTGTTACACTCCATTAGTTTGTGATCCTTTCTTATGCAACAATAGAAAACTAAGATACTACCTTGCATTTTTTATACTTGAATATAATAGAGATTTGCTGTAGTAATTCAGTTGTATCTGGATATATCTCAAGTGAGATAATAGCATAGGTGTCACTAGTTATCATTATTCCAATTAAAAGCTATTTCCCTTAAACTCATCAGCCAAGTCTGATTTCCTCAAACCTAGTTTCACTCAATCTCATGTCTTACAGAGAACATGTTAAATGTAGTACTGACACGCGAACTTTCATTCCTCCACCAGCTCTTCTCTTTCCTGGAAGATGAACTCTTCGTGGTAAATTTATACCCATGATGAAAGCTATTGATTGAGACAAAGAAAACAATTGACTAATCAATATATTTGGGTCAGTATACTGGCACCATGGGATCCTTTGCTACAGGCCATGCCAAACTACATAGTGAGTTGGATTAGATTGTGCCCTGGACCATATGCAATGGGTACCCTAATCCTTTTGTAGAATCAGTAAAGTAAAAGATAAAGAGTAAGGACACATAACATATATGACTCTATAGCTTGGCTATGACACATCATGTCACTTTATTCCTCATTCTGAGTCCAACAGGAAAATTTCCATAACTCTGATCTGTTTAATAAGTCAGATCCATTTGAGATAATTTATCCTATGATTAGCTCAAAAGCAACTGATTTGGGATTTTAGTGGCACGTGCCAATTGTTTGTTTCTTCTATGATGTAACATAATGAGACAACAATATCTAGAGTGTGGAATTAGAGTTTTATCTTTGCTTCTATCAGCTTCTGGGTGTGCAATTTGTATTCTTCTGCCCCAGTTTCCTCATTCAGTACATTCATGTGCTCTCATTGTGTCTTGTGTGCACTAATGGACATTCCTAAAACAATATCTGAAGCACAATCATCACTCAGAAATGTTAGCCAGATTTCCTTATGCATCAGTCCCTAAAATCTTAAATTGAAAAATGAATATTTATATGTGAATCAACTTTCCAGGTGTTTCTGTTGTGATATTTTGCTCATAAACTCAATTATATTCCTTCAGTTGCACTCTGCATTAATTTAAAAAAAGAACACAGTGCCTCTAAATCCCAATGTTTTTAAGTAAGAGAATGATAAAACTTGTGTTCTCCTTAGGCAGTCCAACCAGCCACTGACCAATGCATATGTGGATGCTTGGAGCCAACCATCAGACTGAGTTCAGGGACCCCAAAGGGGAAGCTAGCAGAAGGACTGGAGAAGCATAGGAGGATTGCAACTCCATAGAAAGAACAACATAAGCTGGCCAGACCACCCAGGGCTCCCAGGGACTAGACCACCAACCAAAGAGTGTACAGGAGGGATCCATGGCTCCAGATACATAGGTAGCATAGGATGGCCTTGCCTGACATCAATGGAAGGAGAAGCCCTTGGTCCTGTGAGGTTTGATGCTCCAGTGTAGCAGGATGCTGGAGGAGTGGGTAAGGAGAATGTGGGTGTGTGTGTGTGGGGGGGGGGGAGAGCACCCTTACAGAGGCAAAGGAAGGGAAAAAAGGAAGGGTGTGGGATGGGGTCCTTGGAGAGGAGTAACTAGGAAGTGGGTTATCATTTGAGATGTAAATAAATGGAATGATAATTTAAAAAAAACAAAACAAACAAAACACTTGTGCTTAAAGGAGACTGACAGACAACTTCACTTAGACATCTTCCAACACAGCTTTATTCATGTTGAAGATCAGAAGTGCATTGTCGTCTAAGCTCATAAATGTTGAGGGCAGTAAGTGACATAGACATGATCAAAACAAAATCTGCTCTTCATTTTTCCACAAACTGTATACTCAATCTTCTCCAAAAATTAGACTAAGTTTCTTAATGTTCTGAAAGTAAAAATGTCAAATCATGTGGCTCAAATTGAATGTGATAGTTTGTAGATCTATGATGGTGTATTTATGGAGTGCCAAGATGACCTGGGGAGATATTTTAAAAACATATTTAGCCCTTAAGAACACACAACTTTCCAGTGCCTGCTGTCCAAATACCAATCTTAACTGTCTATGTGGCAAACACTATTTTATCTGAACTCAAGTATTGTGTTCAGAATTGCTGGGGGTGGGTATATGTTAAAAGGTGAAACAGTTGTCTATAAACACAGTGACCAGGATGCAGGATGAAGAATGAACATGTGTTTCTAATGGTAAATGACTTTTATAGGAATAAGTATAAATGACAACTATGAGGGAGTTTATTAAATGCCAAAATATGGTTTTAAATAATGATTTTAAAAAGCATTAGGGCAATAAGCATATTTGGAGAAGGACTGTAGTTTAGTTTACCTCCATGTGGACATGTCTGTTGTGCACATGAGACAAAGTAATTACAGGTTACCATTATATGTAGCTATAGCTCTGTGATATGATGCTGTGTACATTTTCTCCTGTGGATAGCAAGTGATCCCGCCACTGTCAAAGAAAGTGATGACTGTTTGAACTAGGCCTGTCAATCACCCAGTGATGTTCCACTTCTTCTAAGTTGGGATGTGCTTTCTTGACACAAAATAAGCTCACTAGTGGCTCACAGGTACATTGAGCTCAAAAATGTGATTTATGTTAAGATTTATCTCTGTGTGTATGCGCTAATAGGCAGAACACCAAAGCAATGATTTAATCTCAATTCAGCTGCTGCTAACATTTCAAGCTATGACTCAAAGGGACTTCCCTGTCTTGAAAGGTCTGTGGTTAAAAGTAGGTTGTTGTTGTTATAGAAATATCACAAGGGAATCAAGGAGATATTTAGATCTGGGTTGCTGATATACTGGATGTGATTTTTTTATCAAGGATGAGTGGCTTTGCTGATTATAAAGACTCAGTTATAGTGAGCATGATAAAAATAATTTGGAATAAAAGAACACATGCTTCTAACTTTTCAACAAGTAGCTTGTACACACTTTTAAAATTAAATACAAGGCCATGTAGGCATATATTCTTTTAGAATATGATATCTATATTATGGTTCTGATAAATAGGCAGCTTATTACTTACTTACATGATCTTTTAGAAGTCATTCCTGAGAGGAAACGCAAAACTTTGCTCATCCGGGCAGTGAGTTATCTACAAAGTCACTGGACACAATATGTGTCAAATATGATGAACAACATCAAAGTAAGTCTTCATTCTCTCTTACCTCATATTTTCAGGGCAGGTACTTATTTGTTCTCATTAGAATATAAATAAAAACTCTGGAGTTAGACATGGTCTATGTTGTTCACCAATAATACCCTAATGTTTGAAATGGTCTTCTATACAAAATAATTTAAAAGGCAATTTACACAGTTAATTCATTTACCCCTTTCAATTACTCAGTAAATACAGACTAGTCTTATTCCCATTCTATAGGCAGAGAAACTTTAGGAATCATAGACTATTTCAATATCATGTCTAAGACAACACAGCTGGAAAATAAATCATAAACTTTAAAATAACAATGCTACCCCATGCCCGCACTCTACTTTCAATTGGATGAATCAGAAGAGGGAAGGATTGCTAATTTAAATCACCAAAAACAGAGTAAATAAACCTAGTTATATCATCCTTTCCATAAGTTGAAGGGGTAAGAAAGAATTCTAGAATTTACCACCATTAATATCTGAAGTCTCTCCAGTGTTCTGAAAGAATTTCCAGTTCTAACCACAAACAAGCAGTTTATTTTCCCCACCATCTTGCAATACTTTGAATACTTCTTCATTATATTTTTTGAGATTATAATAGTATTACATCATTTTTTCCCTTCCCTTCCTCTTACCAACACTTCCCATGTATCCCCTCTATCTCACTCTTTTTCAAAGTGTGACCCTGTTTTTCTTTGTTGTTACATAGCACATTGGTCCCAGGAACCAGGCAGGGGACAACAATTATTGTTGTGTATTAAACATGCATTTCATGACAGCATAAATTAGATTCTCTTCCCACACTATTCAATATAATCATAACTTATAGAATACAGATTTTTGTCCCGTCTGAAGGCTACTGACATTGGAATTGGACTTTGAGCTAAGATCTGTATGACTTCATTAGTATAGACTCTTTTTTTGTGGTATTTCACATTTCAAATCTTACATATGCATGCTAGCAGAATTAATTCATACTAGTATATGAATCTAAGAAAGTTCCTTTTTCTCTAAGGTTGGTTATTTATTCACAGGATGATAACAATAATCACAATATCAATATTTTTATTAAACTAGCTCACTATCCTTTATATAAGATTTTTTTTATGAAAAAAAAAGTAGGTAAAGTGCCCTGACTAGTCTCCGTTTAAAGTTCATAGTCTTTACTACCTCTGCTATCTATCATTGCACAGATTGTACGAAATAAAACAAATACAAATTACAGAGCCCAAAGCTTAAATTAAATATGCAATTAAAATAGATTTTTCCCATTGATTATTTTCATTGCAGAAATGTGGGTAAATGTCATCAGACTTTGAACAATTTCTAAGGCACCACCTGCTTTTGGAATCAGTTCAGGCTGCTGTAGTGAATCATTGCACAGTAGATGGACCTGAACCCTTTGTATCAGTCCTTATTCTTCTGAAGGCTGGGAAGGCCAAGAGCTGGGCAGTAATACACTTAGTTCTTGGGCAGAAAGTTACCTTCTTGCTGTATCTTTACCTCATTATGGCAGAAAAGAAGCCCTTATGCCTCATTCTCTTTTGATAAAGTAATGAAACCTAGCATGGAGATTCCATACGTGTTTCTAGCCATGTTGGTGGGTCCTTTTCCTTAGCTTAGACAGGGTTTGTAGGTCAGAATAGAAATACTTGTTCCTTGTTCTTCAGCAGACCTTGTGGTCCTCAGCTTTGAGCATCAGACATTGGTAACTGAAGACAACTGTGAGTAGTAGAAGGTGGCACCTTGTGGTGTTATAGTCTATGTGCCTGCCCTACTTATTGGGACCAGTATTAGAGTATGGGGGTCTAGGAAATCAGTATCTCAAGCCCTGATAGCAGCTAGTATAACACTCGATAGGCCTAAGGGTCTCTTAAATTCTTGGCTCCTTTATTTAAAAAGGTTACTTTTTTAATCATGTGTATGCATGTGTATGAGTGTGGGTAAGCGAATGCAGGTACCAGTGGAGTCAAATAGAAGTCATCAGATCTAGGAACTAGCATTACAGGTGGTTGGGAACCACCTAAACTGGATGCTAGGATCTAAACTCAGGAACTCCGCAAGAATACTATGTGCTCCTAACTAGTGAGTCTTCTCTCTAGTCACAAACCCTTAACTCTTGTGGCATAATCACTCTCCATAGAACTTTACCAATGACCAATGTTTGTAGTTTTTTCACTCTTTATATGCTTCTACCCTTCCTCGCCTTCACCCTCTTCTCTTTCTCCTTCTCTTTACTTTAGCCACTCCTCATTGTTCTGCTCTGAATTTTACCTACATCCTCCTCCCATTGCCACTGACACTCTTAGCCTTACTGGGTGGAATGCTCCCACTTTTATTGCTGTTCACCACTAAAACTTCCAGTGCTAAAGAGGCCATAGTTCTTGCTCCAATAACTTGTTCTCTTACCAGCTAAGTTCTTTACCAAAAGCAATCAAGAAAGACCACTTGAGAGAAGCTTTTCTGATAGATTTTAATGACAATGTTTTTTTATACTGTTGACAACAGTCTTCAGTTGGGCCATCAAAGGAAACATTTCTCTGGCTTGAGAGGACATAGTTAGAGGGCTATCTAGATTTCATCAAAATTTATGGTTTTAAAAAGTCTAGCACAAACTGTTTGAAACAGTTGTGGCAAGGCAACACTTCAGAAGTCAACATCATGTTTTGGCAGCAAGCAGCTATAGTTGCTAGGTAGCTTCCTCAAGCATCCTAGAAGCATTCACAGCAGCCAATGACAACATGCCAGTTCAACTGCTAGGTTGATGATCTACTCAAGGCAACCAAGACCTGTGAACTAGTAAGTCAAATGGTCCCATCTACCAACATTTTAGCTTATTACAGGATAAACAGACATCAGACTATACTAACAATGCTTCACTCCTGCCAAACTCCACAGTGGCATGCTTTCCTTAATCTATCTCGTCCTAATCTTAACCTGATTATATCTTAAAGACATACCTCGTAACACCATCAAATTTGGCACTTAGGGTTTCAATATATATACCTTGATAACACACACAGAACTTTTACTGATGCTCTGAGAACAAGCCTAATTTTTGCTATTTAATAATCTCACATTCAGAGATTGTTACATAGCACCATGGAAATAATCTTTTATATAGTTTTCAACGCCCCTCTATATCCTTCATTATTTATTACTTCTCAAAAAGCTCAAGAGCTCTCAATACTGCCTCTCTTTACTGAGCAAAGTCAAGTTTTTGCACTCTCCAATTGACTGACATTGAATTGAGTGACTTTCTTTTATGTCCCCATATCCATCTGTCCTTAGTTCACTCCAAGTCTTTAGACATATAAAATATAAAGCCTTAGAAACAAAGAATTTCCCCTATCATCTGACTCCTAAAGTTGACTGAAATTTGGATTACATTAAGTATTCCAGAACCTAGAAAATAGGGGAAAAAATTAAGGACCAAGGCTCATACATCCATGTCACCTGTCTCTGTCCCCAGTGGGCAGCCAGCTCTGCTATGATAATAACCTTCTGGGGAGTTTGTGGGCTTCCCTTGGGGTGGAGGGTACATTGAAAAGGGAAACTCAGCAGGCCTTTATTTGTTTAACAGCTTGGCTATGCAGGATTCATGTAGATATCAATGATAATCAATTACAATGATAGTAATGCCTTAGCTGGTCTTAATAGGCTAAAATCTCACTCAAAAGGCTAAATGAGAAAAAGAAAAAAGAAAAAAAAAGACAATTTAATTTCCAGGGAAAAAGACAAGAAAAACAGAAAGAAGTAGAAAAACCACTCCTGAAGTGCTGATGCTGAGCAAATGGGAGATCTGCTGTTTTAAAACCTGAAAGAGAGAGGTGGGAGAAAAAGAGAAAAAAATAGTATCAAGACCTGCACAAGACCCCATCTAATGGTGAGTCCCTGCCAGAGGCAGAATACATAATCAAGTGAAAGAAAGCAAAAAAGACAGAAGACCATATTTTTGTAAATGCCTTTTCTTGAGAGCTTTTCTAGTGTACTGTGGGGAGGAAGAGAAAGCACAGGAAAAGGGAATGGAACAGTGTACAGAAATTAAGTCACAAAAACTTCCAGGGTATCTATATAGTTATCAAATTCATAAAGAATAACCAAAGCCTAGGGATTCTCAAGAAGTAAGTGCCATGGGGGATAGGAAAGAGGAAAATATAGTTATAAAATAAATAACCTGAGAACTTACCATTGTTTTTGTCAAGACATAATTCTAAGACTTATACTTGATTTAAGAAAGAACAAAAAGCAGTCCTAGGGCAGAGGCGATGGCTCCAAGGGTGACATGCTTGAGTGAAAGCAATGACTTTGCTGACATTGTGTATGTCCAAAAATGTTATTTTACTCTCACACTATATTTTGAGTTTGATTGAGCCTATAATTGATGTCATAAGTCTTTCTTCTCAAGACTTTGACACAGTACACCTGTGGATGTCAGAAGGCAATCTCAGCTGTCAATCTATGCCTTCCAGTGTCTTTGAGACGGGATCTCTCATCACCCATCACTGTGTGCGCCAGATTACAAATTCTGCAGCCTTCCTATGATTCTTGTTTCTGTCTCCCATCTTCCCACTGGAGCACAAATATTACACACACCTGTAAGCTCCATCCAGGTTATACATGTATTCTGAAGATTTCAAATTTTGCCACTGGTCTATTTCCTTAGCCCCCTGTTAGACATGGGGCAGGTATTTTTGATGTAGAAATTTATATCCTGCAATTAAAGGAAACTATTTGTTTGATTGGGAGAAAGTTTTTTATATAAATTATAGTTGTGATCTTTTAAAACTTAACCATGTAATTGACATCACACCTATTCCACTTTTGAGATGCTATAGATCAGTTCCCATGATGCACCCAGGTAGGGTCAAGGGTTGAGTATTTGAGTGGGAGGAGCATGCTCAGTGGGGACACCCTAGAGGATGCCTGCTATAATATTCCTAGAAACAAGCCAGAGCTTTGTTGTTTTTTCTTTATTTGCTTCTGACAAAAGCAATGTGGCATTATGCGGTAGCTAAGTATTTGTGGGTCTGATGTAGATGATTTTCTAGATGGCTTCTAAAATAAATTTTTGTTGAGGAAAATATTTTATTTTCTCTTTGATATGTGAATTGAGGATTACTTTTTTGACAGAAAATGAGAACCCAAAAACTCTTGTCCATATAAAATGCTATAGTCAATTTTTTAAAAAAAAAAAAAAAAAAAAAAAAAACCTACATGGATGACCTTACACACACAGGAGAATGTTAAGAGAACTAGTAATAATTTTAAGCTAAAACTAGAATAATTAATCATTACATTAGTCTGAATAAACTATTCATTTGTCTTCATGATAAGGTATATAAAGATAAAAGATTATCTCTCCAAAATGATATAAATAAATGAATAAAAAATTTTCTTCACTTTGCCAATGGCCATTCATTTTAAATGTGAAAATCAGTTACTTCCTTTCTTCAAGAAAAGCTCCCGGACCCATAATGTTCGTAGAGAGACACTTGAGACAGTTTCTATGACTCTATCATTTCCAATAAGAAGGGGGAAAAGAGCTGAATTACACACTACTTAACACAATCTAGTTGGTTAATTGGGTTTTTCTCACTTTTGAATTGATTGCTGCAACAGCAGCACAGCTAACTTTCTTTGCCATGTTTTCCATGTGACAGACTAATTACTAAAATCTTCCAACTCTGAACATGATGTATTTGGAGGCTCTGGATTCAAATGGATAATTGAACAGCTGTTCCCACCGCCAGTTCTCTGTGTGTATTTCATAAATGCGCTGCATCTCCTATTAGTCTTCTCAACAAACACTGAAAGTTGGCATTGATTGCTAGGTACAACATGTGAGCAATTTGGAGCTGAGTCAAAGGTGAGCAAATGTGACATTTTCTCTAAATGAGTTAGAAATTGGTGGGGCACTTGTGGCAAACCTTCACCTCCCACAGCCCAGTTTCTATGATCAAATTCAATATAAACACAGATCTGAAAAACCTGACCAGTCTAGAAATAGTTATATGGTGCAAAGGATGGTGACCAAACTATTGAAACCAACATTCCTTATGTTTAAATGAAACATATTTTATGTCTTATTATTCCTTAGTGTATATTTAAAGCACTATATAAACTCATCTAAAAGGATTAGTGGTACATATTCAAAAGAGGATGTCTCTATCAAACCCTTATTATGTGTCTATAACAACAATAAGTACAATGCTACAGAAATATGATAAATTTCTATCTAAGAAGTAAAACATAATAATTCTACAGTAATTATATATGTAACAATAATTATATATAAACATATATATGTGTCTGTATATATATGTGTGTATATATATACATATGTATATATATGTATGTGTATACATATGTGTGTGTATGTATATATATATTCTTCTTTGGAGTGACAACTAAAGAACATAATCCATTTTCTATTCAGGGTACTGTTAGTATCTCGTAGGGTACCAGGAAGGTAACTAATGCTCAAAAGAAAGGCAATGGATTGATTAGGTAATCAATAAGTGAATAAAAAACTGAATCTATAAATGAACGAGATACATGGTACAGAATGCTACTGAAGATAAATAGTGGGAAAATAAACCTGTGGTTTATGAGATGGAACTATTTCTATAAGATATGGGGCTTAGCCAAATCTTGAAATATTTGGAACATTTTAGTTATAAACAAAACAAAACAGAACAGCCAGGCAGTGGTGGTACATGCCTTTACTCTCAGCACTCAGGAGAAAGGGGCAGGCAGATTTCTGAGTCTGAGGCTATCCTGGTCTACAGAGCAATTTAACAGCACTGAAAATTAAAATATTTGTTATGAAAGAAGGCCTAGAATACTCCTCCACTAATAAGAATTAGTGAAGACATACCCATCCATTATAACTAAGATTTTATTTCCCCAAATTTTCATTAGGATTTCTATCAGTTGGAAACAGCCAATGACAAAATAAATCAATTTTTTGTTATATATCAAGTCTCGAATGTAGAAAGTGTTCCCTTGGCTTTAGCAAAGGTCTCATAGCAAACATCACCACATCTCATATTATGGCTTTCCTCTCTCTACAAATGGGAAAAAAATGCCTCCATGAAATGACGCAGTATAGAAAACGGATTTTGATCTCACTGCCTTTCTTGTTTTTTTTTACCCCCTCCCCCAACCTCATCCCTCCTGTTCCCATCCCCACCTGTCCTAGACCACTCTAGAATATTTCTCCTTCCCAGGGAGATCCTTGTATACTGGCCATCTCCCCACAACCCTCCTTGTTACTTAGCCTCTCTGGGTCTGGGGATCATGACATGGTTATCCTTTACTTTACAGCTAATGCTCACTTGTAAGTGATTAGCTATCATGTTTGTCTTTCTATATCTGGATTACCTCGCTCAGGATGATTTTTTTTCTAGTTCCATTTGCTTGGAAATTTCATGATTGTCATTTTTAACAGCTGAGTAATACTCCATTTTGTAAATGTAGCTCACTCTCTTTATTCATTATTGGCTGAGTGATACCAAGATTACTTCTAGTTTCTGACTATTATTAATGTTGCTATGAACATAGTTGATCAAGTGTCCTTGTGGTATAATAGAACATCCTTTGGGTATATGCTGAACCTTGAGGTAAATAGATTCCTAATTTTCTATGGAATGACCATGTTGGTTTCCATAGTAACTACAAGTTTGCACTCTCACCAGTAATGGAGGAATGCTTCCCTCACTATTTAATATTCTTTGTATAAATCTGTGCCCCATTTTTAATTAGATTATTTGATTATCAAGGTATACTTCTTGAGTTTTTTATATATATTAGATATCAGCCTCTGTTAGATGTGGAGTAGATAAAAACTTTTTCCCATTTTGTCCTATTGATGGTGTTTTCTTCTTAACTAAGGTAAGACAGGAAACCCATAACGTTCCAGGTGAAATGAAATCTTCAGATCCACATAGCTATAGAGCCATGCTCCATGATGGCCTTGTAAACATGATGGCCTTGAATAGAACCTCCCACAAGATAAAGACTTGTTTTAAGAAGTTTTTAAAATTTTGCCATGACCAAAACACTTTTTTTGAAAAACCTTCTACAAGAAAGCTTATTAGATGGCCATGCAGAAAGGCCTCTTGTGACCAACAGTAAAAACACAGAATAGCCAAGTACATGTGTTTGCTCTGGATGCTGTAATAAGGTACCATAGCCTGGACGATGTAAACATTAGCAACTTCTCTCACAATTAAGGACGGGGAACCAGGATTAAGGAGATGGTAGGTCTGATTCTTGTTAATGTCTTTCTCTTTGACTTGGTGATGGCATCTTATGCCTATTTCTTCACATGGTCTTCTCTCTCCACATACCTTCGTACTACTAACTGCTTCCACATAGATGCCAGTCATACTGGATCAGGACTCACTTTGAAGATTCACTTCACTTCCACTAAATTATCTCTTTATTGATTGGGATTTCAACCAATACATTTTAGAGCAACATAATTTAGCTCAAGGTTCCAGGTGACCTAAAAATGCACCAATTCAAACCATTTAAACAATATTTCTTTCAATATTATCCTATCTAAAATTACTTGTGCTCCTTCCAGTACACTTCAGGACTTAATTCATCTTATCACACTCCTTCAAAATTAGTTGGGTGGAACTATCATTATCTCTCAATGACATTATTATCTTCTTTTCTAGGAAATACCTCCATGAAAAGTGTCTTTTCCAATCCATTTTGGAAACTGTGAATGCAATTCATAAAGTAGTCAAAAGATTTGCACAAAAAGTATTAGCCTTCTCCAAGGACTCTGTGCCTGTTATACTTGACAATATTAGTGCTTTTTTCCTCTCCAATGAAGAAATTTGTATGTGCCATGGGATTGCTTAATTTTCTTTTGAAATCACAGATAACCAGCATTTCTGAAAGTATTGCCTTCTGCCTTCTTTGTTGAGTTCTCCCATCTAAATGAACTTCACCATCCTACGGGTTTTTTTAAAATGTTTTATTGATTGTAAATTTCACATCATGCACCCCAATCCCACTCATCTCTCTCTCCCTTCCTATCCACCCTTGCAGCCTTCCCCCAACCAAAGAAATTAAAATGATATAGGATAAAAGAAAAAAAAAAAACCTTGTCTTGGAAACTGAAATGTGTCACAGTACACCCTTTTGTCTATACATCTTTACTTGCAAATGTTCGTTGCAATGAGTGATTGATTAGTCTGGTTCAAGGCATCTTCTTCTACACTGTTTTTACTAAAACCTCGCTGAGACTCCTCTGGGATAACCTGTTATTGTCCTTTGTCATAGCTATCCTGCCGCTTTGGATCTGCAGACCAGCCTTTTCTTGTGTTCCAGCACATCATAGATGAAGTAGATGTTGGGGTGGGCCAAGTCCTGAGTCTGTACATGAATCGGTCACACCTGCATCACCAGGGCAAGGTCTCCTGTACTGCCCTGGCTAGCTTACCCAATGTTGTAGCCAGCAAGGGACCGGGGCAGCTCTCCAGCTCTCAGATCTTTTAGGATGACTTATCTGTTCCTTTAACACCAGGGTCAGCTCTTTTGTGCTGCCCAGGTGAGGTGCAGGCCTTCTGTCCTGAGTGCTGCAGCCATTGAGGAGCAGAGCCAGCTCTCTCACTCTGATGACCTCTGTGCCAGCTTTCTTTCCTGCCACAGGCAGCCAGAAGTGAGGGGTAAGTGTGGATGAGGATATATTTCCCTCACCCATGCCACCACTTAGCAGATGACGGATGAGGCCAGCTGTCCCTTGCTTATGCCCTCATGGCTATATCTTTTGAGTATGGAGGCCTTCAAGGGTCTGGGCCAGCTCGGCACAATGCCTCAGTCAGCAGTCCAGACTAGGGACATCTGCATAGCCTTTGGTGGTAACTCAGCCCACAGAAATTGACATAGACCCCAGCTGCAGCAAGACCTTGGACCCAAACATAGCCTTTGGCAGCAGCCCAAGCCAGGAACTCACTGTAGTCTCATCATATCTGTTTGTTTCTCACTGGCTTCAAGTCTCCAGTTCCACCTTTCTCCTCAGTGTACAAGCCCCTAATCTTTGCTTTCTTGTCCATCTCTCTACAGTACTCTATCCTTCCCATCTCTCCTTCACACATTTGTCCATCACAGCGGCACCTGGAGCAGGTACCTGAGTGTCTCTCCTCTGGCGTAAATGAAGTTTTGAATCACCATCTCAAATGTTTTTGCTTAGAAGAGGAAGCAAGTACAAAGGTATTTTCTACATGAATGTTCCTGATCTACAGGAAGATCAGTCTTGAATGTCTGATTGAAATCTAGGCAGACACGGCATAGATTTTTATGAGAGAGGTGAATCATGTTCACAGAACGTTTTGCAGGAGTGGAGTCTATTTCAGTCTGGGCTCAGTTGGCTGTTCTTATTAATGAGACATATTTTTCAATTGTAAGTGCCACAGTATCAACATCTTCATAGATATTAATACTGGAAAATATTAGAGTTAGAAATTGGTGAGACCTTTCTATTGGTGCATGTAAGTAGACTAAACTAAAAAATAAGGCAACAGTTTTGGCTGTCAGCTCCTAGAGATATGACAGGAGTTTGCCAAAAGTGACTTTCCTTCCAAACATAGGTAGTACCAATGAAGAAATGTCTAGAAAAATAGCTTCATTTATTTGAGAATAAAGGAAATGAAATCATGAATTCAAAAGAAAGAACCCTGGAAATAACACTTTCTGGGGAAAATTTTCCTCATAATAGAATGTAACAACAATTAATTTTCGGTCTACCACACATCTCTTTGTAAGCCAGAGTTTCTAGAATTCAAACCTTTATAGGTAGAAATTATAATTAAATCAGTATCAAGGATGACGTGTATATTATTAGGACAGCAAGAAATTGATAACTCTATTTCCTCAGTAAGCCAAAACAAATAAATTTCTATCTCTTTCAGCCATTTCTCAAATACTTGACCTAGTGCTATAATATTGTAAGATTTAGAGAGCTCCTTTAAAATACAATACATATTTTTTATTATTAAATAAAATTTCAAGTCTTGTCCTTATGCTATAATCTTTGCTTGAAAGAGAACTAGGTCCTAGTGAAACTGAAGAATGTATGTATCTGGGCCTGAGTCAGAGGGGCCAGTGATTCTGGGCATCTCTCACTTACCTCTTTTCAAATTAGTCTATTACTGCAGATATTCTATTTATGTATAAACATTGTATATTAGTTGTGTTAAGACACATAACTTCATTCTTTATCACTAAGGGTTTCTTTGCTTGTTTGTTTTTGTTGTTGTTTTGAATAAAAGATACTCAACTATCATTACAACTTATCCTTGACTTAGATAATGAGACCTTAGGGCTTGTAGACTTAGACACAAAAGAACAAACAAAACAAAAAACAGTGATGGTTTTAAGCCACTTGGCTTTTAAGTAATTTGAAACAAAATAATTCCAAGTGGAACAGTAAACAAAGTAAAGGACTTTGGATAAGTGACGAGAAAAAATGAATTTAATGGAACAATAAACACAGCTTGTGGCATCAAATAAGCAGAGGCCACAGCATCCTAGGGATGCAACATCAGAGTATTCAACTGTACCTTCTCAGGAAAAAAAAAAAAAAAAAAAAAAAAAAAAAAAAAAAAAAAAAAACAACGAGAAAGAAAAAAGAAAGGAAAGAAGAAAGAAAGAGAGAGGGTAAAAAGAGGAACTGAAATCTCCCTACCATGTGCTTTGCCAGATTTCAAGCCTCCTGTCTTTTTACCATTGTCTGCAACTTGAGCAAGGAAAATATAGAGTATCATGCCTGATCATGGCCTGTGGCCTACATATCTATGGCCCTTACAATGCTACACAATAACCATCCTGAAACCTCAGTAGCACAGTAATTCAATAACAATCACTATCCATGCAGCTAAAGATCTCTCAGAGTCATCTAGGAAGTATGGCTAGCTTTAGCCAAAATTGCTAGTGTATCTAGGGAAGGGCTGGTAGCTGCATGATCTACCATAAACAAGGACAAATACCAGTGCTCTATATGTCTCTTTCCTCCTCTCTTTCCTCCTGATAGCTAGCTTCTATCAGGTTGGCTAACATTCATCAAGTAGCTTCAGCCATGTACTTCAGAACAGTCACAAGAAGAGAAGAAGAAATATTAAAGGTTTGAGGGTGAAGTTTAAAATGAAGAGATTTCTATGTCTACTACATTCTAGAAGGTAATCTCACACTCAGGCAGCATGACAGTTTTTATTTCATTTTCTCTGTTAGAATAACTGCTGAATCACATGGCAATGGCCATGAGCATACGAGAGGGTGAAATGCTGAGCCCATCAAGAATTTCCTCTCTCCCTTCCCTACCAGGCTGCATACAGTGGTGGGTGTGAACTGATCATAATTTTCAAACAAAAAATAAAATAGAGATTTAAGTCAATTCCAGGGAACCAATTATAAAACTAAAGTTAATATCTCATGCATGTGTCAGTGTAGTAAAGTATATTTAATGAGGGGGGCTAGAGTTTTCGCCAAACTATATCAGTTCTGAACCTAGCTAATGGCAGTGGCTCCATTTTAAATGGAATAAAAGCAGAATACAACAATGCTCATTTACAGAAAATATAGCCATAAATTGTTTCCACTTAACTCTCAACTATCAATCCTATATATGTGCATATTTTTATTATTTTGGTTTAAAATTCATGTGACTATTTTGATCATAATTTGAAGCTACTCTTCTTCCTAATTTCTCATAAATTCACCACTTTCTGCTTCCTCCCCAAATCATGTGTTCTTTAAAAAAAAAAAAAAATTACTCACAGGGTTCAGTTTATGCTTCCGTTGTATAATTGTGAATGTTCAAACCATCCACTTGCTCAACCTACCAGAGGTCATATCCTTAAAAATAATTGACTTTTCTTCTCCCATAAACCATTAATTGTCAATATCTCTTCAGTGAAGGTTTGAGGGTTTGTGAGTCCTTTTACCTCCATGGTACAATTTGATAGGATTGATACTATGTAGGTCTTGTGCAGGCAACCACAGCTACCATGAGTTCACAATTGCAGTCAAAATCCTGTCTTGAACAAAGGACACTGCATTGTCTGAGTTCTTCTGACCTTTGGCTTTATTGTCTTTCCATTATCCTCTACTGCCACATAATTTTAAGTGTGTCAACATTGGTGGAAGTAACTTATATTGAGGATCCAAGCTTTGAATAGCTTTAAGAAACAGAATTCTTCCCTTGTTAGGTGCCATAAGAACCTCACCCCAAGATGGTGATGGCCACCCAAGGGCCAAGTGATAAACAAGTCCTTATTAGGTATGAAGGCTGTGCTTCAAGGTGGCCTGATCTTACGCAAGCGTCACAAGCCTATGGAGAGATGATATGTGGCATGAGTTCATGGGCTCCTGGCAGGGTTTATAAGCTGCACCTGGGAAGGGATCACACAAGGGATCGCCATCTTGACTACCAACTGCTAAGCATCCTGAGTAAACTGCTGTGAGAAGGTATCGGTTGTTCCGTGTCTTAATTCCTGCTGGTCAGGGTTGGCAAGGCACATTCCCTTACCTTCCCAGCCCTGCTATAGTCCCATGTTCATAGCCATCCATAAGTACCATGTCTCAAAGGGACAAAGCAAGTTGGAGTCCTATATCCATTGAGGTGGAAGTTGTGGGACCTCTAGAGACAAAGGAAGAGGAAAACTTCTTAAGAGGAAAGAATGGCTTTCTATAGATCTTATGTAGTGCCAGTGGTGGTTTAAATGAGAATGAATCCAACAGGCTCATAATTTTGAATATGTCATCTCCAGTTAGGAGAAATGTCTGGGAAAAGTTAGGACATGTAGCTTTGTTGGAAGAGGTATGTCACTATGGGCAGGCTTTGACATTTCAAAAGACTTGTGCTATTTACAGTGTCTCTCTTTCCCTGATACTTGTGGGTCAAGATGCAAGCTCTCAGTTGTTTCTGCTGCCATGTGTTTACTCTGATACCTTGGATTCTAATTCTCTGAAACTATAAGGGCCAAATTAAGCACTTTATATTGTAAGTTGCTTTTGTTATTGTGTTTTATCACAACTAGAAAAATAACTAAAACAGCATTAT